>NW_004797573.1:565864-676005 GCF_000002075.1 Aplysia californica | reverse complement strand
GGGGGGGGTTAAAAGGGTTTAGTTTAAATACTTTATTTGGGGGTTGGGGCATGAGGGGTCGCTCCACTTGCCAAACAATCAAAAGGGGGTCACGGATTGAAAAAGGTTGAGAACCACTGTTTTAAAGGAACATAATTCTACCTAAGAGCTCCCAGTGTTGTTATCATGACATTATCTTTATATATTCAAAGTTTTATAATAATTAAGAGCAAAAGTCTCAAAGTATTGCGCTTTTGGGTCATGATATAATATAATTTCCTATGAGGATATTTTTTAATGATTACTCTGAGCTATTTTCTAATTATTTCTTTCTGTTGTTAAATAAACGTGTAGTTACCACTTTTTTCTCTACATTTCAAAAGGAATACTGTTCCTTACTGTATTTTTACTTTTCAAAGCATGTATCAACCCAAAGTTTGTTAATTGGCAAGCACAATTTTGGCCAATGCTGTCAAACTTACACAGTTTCATCAGGTTTTAAGTGATCATTTAAATTTGTTTTCTATCTTGACAATCAGCCTTAAGTTCCCAAATTATTTTAATTGTCTGCTTTTCATATACAGGAAAAACTAGAGAAAGCAATTGAAAAACTGAAGATGAATGAGGACTTCTACGATACTTTTGTCAACCGTATGCATCAGTGGATTGTTGACCATGCTGCTATGGCAGTGGAGATGTTCAAGCGGATTGACTCTGATGGTGAAGGACTTCTCTCATATGATGAGTTTAAAGCAGGTATGTGTGATGGAATTACCACTTGCCCTTTTCATTGTTTTATTATTGTACAGGACTAAATATTACATTATCCATTTACTTTGTGGCTCGTGAACTTTATTGAGCAAAATGTTTCAGGTGAAATTATCATGTGGTCTAATCTCTATCTCACAACAAATATATACATGGAATTTCATCACTTTTGTCAAAATGATGAGAACAGAATGGATTCAAGCTATCGAACCAACGCCTATACAATCGCTCACATGGATTTTCTGCCCTGGCCATGCAGGTGTTAGGGGAAATTGAAAAGCCGACAGATTGGCTGGTGAGGCCACCTTAGTTGACAATACGGTTCAACCAGATAGGGTCGAGATCCTGAAATGTCTCTCTCGCCAGCTGATTGAGGAGGAAGATAGGGAGGCAGAGGCCAGTACTGCCATGGAGAGGATGATGCTTTTGGGAATACAAAAAGGAAGCGGAAAATCTGGCATCCTTGCAAGAAAGAACAGAAGAACGTTCAACCAGATGTGCACCGGTACAATCAGTGGAAGGACCCTCGTCAACATTTTGGAGAGAGCAACGGAGCATCAATGGACATGTCCGGAGTGCAGGGATGTTGCTTCCTGAAACAATGAACAATGAACAATGTCAAAATGACTTGCAGTATTTTGACATTTTTTTGGAAGTCCTGTCAAACTACTAGAATGATAAATTTGAAAAATGGTTGATATCTGAAGTTTCGTGGCAAAAAACTGGTATGGTGGATTTCAGTTTTTTTTAAAATCTTGAACATGCCCTGCTAAAAACCTAACCCACAAATATGCATATGATTTGTCGATGGTCAGTGAAGTTTGAGATCCAGATGAAACACTAGATATCATTTATATTATGTTAAAAAGCAGATCCTTGTCCTATGATTGATCTTGGCACAGGCCCATGCATCACATTGTATGCCTTCCAGTAGCTGATACAATTGGAGACTTACTGTCAGAAAATGTGATGATCGTAGACTATTTCCAACAATTTACAGGACCTTTACTGTTAATTTTTGGGGCGGTTTTTCACTTTGGATCAGTCTTTATGCTTTTGTAATTTTGCAAACGCTATTGATGTGCTACCTGAACCTCCAAAATCATATATGATGGCATGCAAGCTCTGGATGTTGCTAAAGTTAATAGATTTATCGATTTTCTCATTTACATAGGCATTGTCCAAATTATTCGTGGCATGTGTGTTACAATAACAAAGCAATATCTTCTTCTTTACAGTCGACTACACTTATGTTGAAGTCACTTGATTTGATCTTTGGTTAAATTGATTTTTTTTCTCTGGTCCCAGTACCTCTTCTTCTTTACATTTGTAAAAGTCAAACAGTGATGGGTTTAGTTCAAATGTCGAGTTGAATACATGAGTTGAAATATTCTTTTACCCCAGCTACAAGAATGCAGCAGCTGAATTGTTTTTCTGCGTGTGTGCCATCTGATGTTTGGCAGCAAAGATTTGACATGCGTTACTTCATTTTAAAATACATGTAGAGCCGATCGACGCACAGTAAACCTTCAGAGTGCTTTTTTGAAATGGCGAGGGGGAATGTGAGGAGCAGTGTGTGACATCATGATTCAGTAACTGTGCCTGCTCCTTCCTCTCCCCTGAAGACCAAAGGGAACAGTGCACTTCAAGACAATAAATAATGATTGGTCTCTGATGCAGGGCCATTTGAATTTGATTGGATAGTCTCTCTTGCATACAGTGCCAATTGAATTTGAATGGAGAAGTCTAACGCGTGGGTCAGCCTTCAGCATTATATTATATTTAGATTTTAATTTTCTTAGTCTCATTGATTTTGGTATTAGTAAAGGATCAGTGAACTTATTTATCATATATGGCTGCAGATCTAATGTTGTGAATAGCATTTTGTTTTGTCAAGGAAAATATGTGTTTTACTGTCTCCCCTCCCCCCCCCCACTCGATTTTCACTTCTTTAACTTTAACCTCTAAGTTGTTGTTTCTTTTCCCTTCTTTATTAAGAAAATTGATGGTATAAATTTATCTTTTTAAAACAAAACTTTGTACAGTTTTGGCACCACAAGATATATTATGATTTTGTAGAAGTGCAGTCGAAGGTATTTTCCAAAGAATTTATTCAATTCCTGACATTTTGATAAAATACGATTCATCCCATTTCTTTAACATAGATGAGTTGTAACATCTTATTAGCCTTGCCCTCAACATGTGAGGGAAACCCCAGAAACCCCAAGAACTGTAGCTAGTTAAGACAGTGAATGCATTCTTCTCTTAAGTAAAATGATGTTGATGATGCTCTGTTTATGTAATTCTGTGAACTGAGTTTTTTTGTTTTTGTTTTTTTAGGTATGTTCGACTTAAATGCTCCTGTCAACAAAATAGAACTTCATCTTTTATGCAAACTTTTGGATGAAGAAGATGCAGGAGAGATAGACTACACAGACCTGGAGAAAGGTTTACAATACGCAAGGTGTGTTTTTTAAAATACTTATAAATTTATCAGGTTCAAAGAGAAAGGAAAGAAAGAAAAATACAGCATTTTTCATGCATGCTGGGAAATTTGATTTCAATGGTGTGCAGTTGCTATTATTCAGCTGAATATTTCATTAAGATCAGCCAAGATTGAGTTTAGTTTCCAAGACTTTCCTTAAAAAGGAAGTTAAGTTCAGTTTTAATTGAAGTTTTACTTTTAGTAAACTTACAGCACTATTTTATATCATATAAGTGCTAAAGATTAGATGTGTTACTAAAAAATAACATACAAGGAACAGAAAAAGAAGAGAACTAGAGTACCGGCCAACCACGCATGAAGCTAGGTTCACGATATCATACATTAAGACACATTTAAATATTTTTAAATTGTTAGTCAGCATTAACACGATATTATTCCTCTACAAAATTATCACCCTGCCTTTGCTGATCCCCCCCAAATAGACCCACCTCTTTGTGGTGGGGGGGATTAGTACTCTTCGAATAGGAAAAGAAAAAGAGGAAGCTAGCGGGTCAAGGGGTGACCCCGAAAAGAGACATATTACTTTACTATGTTTCTTACTCTTTCTATTTATTGTTTTTATTATTTTACTTTATTACATTTATTAACTTTTTTTTTCTCCTCTCTCCATCGACAACCTTTCTTTGACCTGGAGTTGGGACGGGTATTGGTGGGGTGGAAAGCAGAGGTTCATTGTCAGCACTGTACTGGATGTGACTGTACGTAGGGAATACCCAGCTACATACATGTATTAAGCATGCACTTATCGGAGAGCCCTATGACTGCGGAGAAGGTTCAGAGACCATTTGCGTCTTGCTTGTTGACAACATTAACCCTCTGGGATCTGCCATGCCTTCCCCTGCCCCCATCTCTTGGATGAGAGGACTTGGTTGCTCTGGGAGGGGGGGGGGAAATCTAGCTTCCTATTGGTGTTATTACTACTATTAGAATTATTATTATTATATTATAATTTTTGTATTTCAGCAACACACAGCAACTATGCTCTTAATAGCGTCTTTCTCTTCTTTATCTCCTCAAACAACTCCTCAATATAATACAACAGACACCAACATACCCATTCATTTTTCTTACAATCTCTTTGTGATGGAGTTGGGTTTTTTGTTTGTGGCATTGCACCTACAGCCACTGCTTTATCTCCTACCCCGGGATGGAAGGAAAATCACAGAACCACCAGTTTTAGATGCTATTCACGAATGATAGAATCCCATACGAGCTGAGACGCTGCCTCGGTAATCAAGGTCTCCCCAGGTCTTAGTGGGCAACCAAGCTGGCCTGGTGGATGGTTATTGGAAGGAAAAGAAAATCAGAAAGCAGAGAAAATGGAAAAACAAGAAGAAAACACCCCCTACAACTGGTAACGGAAAAGAGAAGCTTATAGACTTCAATATTCTTCGGGCAAATGTCTGTGGCTTGGACAAGAAGAAAACACAATTGGGGAAAATTTTGTATGAAAGGAAAGTCCACATTGCTCTATTACAGGAAACTCTCCATTCATCCTGTGACATAAACATCACTGGGTATACCCCTTATCCATGTAAATGTGAAGGTTGCCAAGGGATTATAACCTATATCAGAAATGACATTCAGGGTGAAGTAGAGCTCCTTAATTGGCACCCCACAGACGCACATAAAGTCACCCTGTGGTATGGCAACAGCAAGCTCATACTCTATAACATCTATTGTCCCCCAAGTAACACTCTGAACTTCATGGAACAGAGTACTATCTTTAAGAAGACGGTCATAGCTGGTGACCTTAATGGACACTCCCCCCTTTGGGGCTATGCTGACCAAAACAACACAGGTAAGAGGATTGAAGAACTATGTCAGTCCTCTAACCTCATCCTTCTCCAAGATGAGGATTCAACCAAAACACTTCTTCATAGGAGACATGGGACCCTCCACAGACCAGATCTCACCCTGGTCTCTGCTGATTTACACAACTACTGCAGTGAAGAGGTGTTAGACTGTATATCTAGTGATCATCGTCCCGTTCTCACCAAAATCAGTATACTGAAACACAGACAAAGGAAAAGAAGAACCCGTTGGAACTTCAAGAAGGCAAACTGGGATCTCTTCAGAAAAACAGCTGAGGACACCGTTAAACTGGATGATCTAGACAATAAAAGTACAGATGCCCTTAATAGTGAACTCACCTCCATCATCTTAGATGCTGCAAAGAAGAGTATCCCAAAGGGGTGCAGAACCAACTATAAACCCTTTTGGAACGAGCGCTTGGAGAAAGCTACAAAAACTAAAAATGATGCCAGACATGTATATGAGAAAGATCTAAAAAATATGGACTAGAAAATTAGATACAAAAAGGCTGTAGCAGAGGCTTTACTTGTCACCAAGGAATCTAAGAAGGAAGCCTGGACGCAGAAGTGTGAGGGACTCAATTTACATCAAGGTGGACGTGAAGCTTGGTCACTTCTAAATAACCTCACTGGCGAAAAAAGGAAAGAAAACCCCAAACCACTACACACAGAAACTGAAGTTCTCACCAGCGAGTTAAAAAAAGCCGAACACTTCAATAAACATTTTGCCTCCATTAACAAAAGCAGCAAAAGGAATGATCTGGACAGGGGTCTACTGAGTGTTCTGAAAGGAAAAGAGAGAGATTTGATGACACCGAGTATCTTCCAGGACTTCTTAACTAAGCGAGAGTTGGACTGTGCAATCAAGAAACTGAAGAAGCGAAAAAGCCCAGGTCCTGACAAAGTACACAATGAGATGCTACAAAACCTTGGTGAAAAAGCCAAATTGCTACTTCTTAAGCTCTACAACAGAACATGGACTGAGGGAAATCTGCCTAAAGCATGGAAACTAGCTACTGTAAACCCAATCTTAAAGAAAGGAAAGAAGGCCAATGACCCTAAAAACTACCGCCCAATATCACTCACGTCCTGTATTGGCAAGCTCTGCGAAAGAATCCTCAATTCTCGTCTTTATTGGTGGCTTGTGTCTCCAGGTCTGATATCACAGTGTCAAGCAGGGTTCAGGTCAAAAGGCAGGACAGAAGACCAGCTCTTCAGGCTAACACAGAAAATCATTGATGGATTTCAAAGTCAAAGAGGGGAACAGACAACGGCTGTGTTTGTGGATCTCCAACTAGAATACGATAGAGTGTGGAGGAAAGGACTACTCTTAAAACTGCAGAACATGGGAATCAAGGAAAACATGTACTCCTGGATTAAATCATTCCTTACAGTACAGATAGACTCATCCAAACCCAGATGGATGAAACCCTATCTTCAAAAGCAGTACAGTCCATGCCGGCTTTAAGCACGGTCGTCGGGAGAAAGCTTAAGCGTGCTTAAAGCCGAAGCGTGCTTGAGTGCGAAGTTAACATAATCCAGAGATTTTCATGTAGAAAATTTCCCGTGCTATTTCCCTTTGTTTGTAAGTAGGCCTATAGCGGTCCCACAAAAGTGTGCACTGTTATTTAGACACCCGCCATGGTAGTTTTTGTTCGCTTGTTTGTTTTTGGTTTGTGGTCGAATGGGAAATGAAAACTTAATTAAGACGGCCAGTCACAATACAGCACACTAGGCCTACACACTGCCTGTGCATACCACTGCCCGCTGTGCCACTCATACCACCGCCTTCATCCCACCTCGCGCGTGATGCACAATCAGGATTAATGGATAGCGAGGGTCAAAGGTGAAATCGCAGCCAGCCTCCCTTTCTTGCCTCCACGACTCTCTGTATTTTTTTTTGGTTGTGTGTAGCTTTGCCCTAGGCCTAAGCTAGATCCTATGTCCGCGCGCGCGGCTGTGTGCATCTCTCTGCCTTCCTCTCCGCCCGTGTGAGTGTGTGTGTCCATCACTTGCGTTCTTTGTGTTTCTCTTGACACACTCCACTGCTGCGGTGTAGACTGTGTTCGAACTTCGATGGGTCATCATGAAAATATTGACTGTCTTGTAAATGAAGCGTGTTGAAGCCGAAGTTACCGTGCTTAAAGGCGTGTAATTTATATAGCAAAAATTCGGTAAGAGCCGTTTAGCGTGCTTGAGTCCGAAACGTGCTTTAAGCCGGCGTGCTTAAAGCCGGCACGGACTGTACTGGAGGAAGGACTCCCACAGGGATCTTCTATCAGCTGTACCTTATTCCTTGTCTTCCTCAATGACGTTTCAGATGTTCTCAGAACAGAAAAAGCCCTTTTTGCTGATGACCTGGTCCTTTGGCACACTGGAAACTCGACAACAATAAGCAGACGAAGACTACAAGATGATCTAAATTCCCTAGGAATCTATTGCCGTTTATGGAAGATGAAAGTAAATTGTGAAAAAACTGTCTACTCTGTTTTTACGAGAAGCTATAACCTTGCAAATGCAGAAATCCCTCTCAAAATAGATGGTACCAACTTGAAAAAGGAGATTAAGCCAGTGTATCTTGGAGTACAACTTGACAGCAAGCTCAACCTGAAACAACACACCAACAACCTCAGGGAGAAGGCTATGAAGAGACTTAATCTCATCAAACGACTAGTCTGTACCAACTGGGGATCAGACAAGAACACCTTGAGAGGCCTCTATTTATATCAGAGCTGTTTTTGATTATAATCTTGTTCTACAAAACATTTGCAGTAAAACTACGAAGAACTCAATGGACACCATCCAAAACCAAGCTCTTCATCTTATCTCTGGCGGAATGAGAACCTCACCGACTGCTGCCTGTGAAATCCACACAAATATTGAGCCATTAGAAACTCGAAGAAAACGGGCAGCTTTAGAAGTATATGAAAGATCAAAAAGGCTAGAAAATAACCACCCTAATAGAATCCTTGTTGACAAGTGGAAACCTAATCAAAGACTTAAAAAATACAAAATCTTAAGAAAAAGATCACCTCCCTGAAAGAAGAGAACCCCTGGAAAGAGTTCCCTCAACTCTCCCACCACATCTCACCATAGCAAAGCCAGAAATTAGGAAAACACTTTTGAACAAGAGCAATAAAAACACATATCCTGTAGCACTAAAACATTCTGCCCTTGAAACAATTGATTCCTATCCACCAACATGGATCCACTCATACACTGATGGATCTGCCTTTAAGGCAACAATCAACGCTGGATATGGGTCAGTGATCAACTTGCCCAGTGGGATAAAAAAAAGAAGTCTTTAATTCCAGCGGATCCTTCTGCTCCAATTTCATTGCCGAACAACAGGCCATCACCAACACAGCAAACTACATCAACTACTTGTTTGACACTAACCCACTTGCTACCACAGACATCGTTATCTTTACAGACAGCCTTTCAACACTAGAGACACTTGAGAGTGGGACTGATGTGAACAAAGATATATTGCACTTGATTTGGAGTGTACATAATTTGATTGGGCCAGGTCAAAGATCCAATCAATGAGTTGAGGAGGGGAGATCAATACATAATCTTCCAACTTAGAACACAACATGTACCCCTCAACCAACATCTCAACCGCTGCTGCCTGCCCACTATGTGACTACCCCTCAGAGACAGTGGAACATCATCTGTTCTTCTGTAGAAAACTTACTGATTTAAGTTTAAGGGGATGTCTTCTTCCCAAGCTACCCCACACATCTAATTGCCTCTACTCCTCAAGACAACAATTAGAACAAACATGCAACTATTACCGAATGGCATCATGCAGAAGAACTAACACTCAGATGCTACTGGAGGTTGCTCCCAAATTGGCTCTAGATTTCAGCACATCTAGTAAATTTCTTCAAGTTCTTTAACATAGTTATAAAAGGTGTGAACAATTAAGTCAGCTGTAATCTGAAGGAAGTCAAAGGAGAATATGTTCAATCTAAATTTATGTTCTCTATGACATCCTTTTGTTTGTTCCTCGACAGAGAAATTCGAGAGTTGGACAAGCAGACGGTCCGCGATGAAAGACAGCTGCTGTTGACCGAACGCAAATTCCCACCATGCCCATGTTGCAAGATGAGCATCATAGAACCTTGGCGAGAAACTTTACCAAGGTGAGCCAACACAACCTTGCCTGGGATTTGCGTTATGACTCCTCTTAATGACTTGCTACTCCTCAGATTGAAATTAAAAAGAATAAATACAATAATCTCATTGTCATTGGAAAACTCTTTTAACTATAAAAGCCATGAGTGGAAGCTTCTGGAAGTCAAACTACCATCCCATGCGGATGTGAATAGTGTTAGATATTTTAAATTGTTATCAAATGGGTTTCCTGTTCAGGTTCATTATAGACCATTGCGAGTCTGTGAAGTATTGTTTCAATCTGAGTCTGAGACACCTCTAGAGAACAAAAACAAATCATTGTTACTGAGTGGGAATATTATTGTTGTATTTTTGTCTGTTTTAATGGAATCTAGTAAAAAAAAATCTCGCAAATGTTGCTGGCTTTTTTAAAAGAAAAAGGTCTTTCGCATACATTTCACAAATATCAAAATTGAACAAAGGGTTTTTTTTGTCATTGTCATCAAGTGCAAAAAAAAAGTTATAGATGAAGAATAAGAAAAAAAATCCTGCTGCTTCACATTATTTCTAGGAAGTGAGAATGAGATCTGATATTGAGCAGCTGGATACTTGTAACAGAAAAATAGGCCTACCCAAGACTGTATAATTTATGCAGCTGACTCTAAAAACTATTTTTGTTATCGCGTAAGAAACATGAAATAGTGAGTAGCATATTTAGTTTCAACTTTCAAAACTACCATGGGAGAGAATTAGTTAATATCTCTGCAAGTGTTACCGATGTTCTTGATGTGTGAAAGTGAGAGAGAGAGAGAGAGAGAAAGATGTGCGTTATTGGAAATCATGTACCTGTGATCTATGTCCAGTGTTGGATGGATATTTGAATTAGGTCTTGTGGCGTCGGTGGCCTAGTGGTTAGGCTCTCGGACTCGCAACCGTAAGGTCGTGGGTTCGAATCCCGTCAAGGGTCCGACGTTGTGTCTTTGGGAAAGGCACTTTACACGAATTTTCCTCACTTCACCCAGGTGGGAATGGGTACCCGGCTATAGACAGCGAAAGATCTTGTCAGTTTGTTAGTGTTTGAGCGCTTAATCGGCTGCTCGCACTGTATGCTTCCCGGGAAGCTGAGAATGTTTCGGAGTGTTCTATGGTCTGCTGGGGTAATAATATAGTGTAAAGTGCATAGAGCCTGCTGCTGAGCGGGGATATGCGCTATACAAATGCTATCTATTATTATTATTATTATTATTATTATTATTATTATTATTATTATTATTATTATTATTATTATTATTATTAGGTCTTGGGAAAAATCGTTTTCTCCATTAACTGGTAAGAAAAGTTTGATGTTCCTTTTGTACAAAATTGCAGACTTAAGCTGATGCATATATCATGGACTGACGGATGGAAAGAGCAGAGAATGATATTTTCAAATTCATTCCTTTAATTCTTTGGGTAAAGCACTCTGTGAAGTCGCAGTCTTCGCTGATGCTTTTTTTGCCAACTAATAAGCAGTCGTCGCACAAATCTTTGAACAAGCCACTTATTGCACTTTCCGCAGCCTGTCAAGTGTCATTGTCAGACTCACACTCTGTGGAAGAGAATTTCCTGCACTGAGAATAGTTTGAAATCTCAGGGTTTTTAGTCAGTGGAACAGGGGCAGGTGCGGTAAACTATAAAATTTGCTAGGGATGTCTTTGTGAGAGTTTCATCACAGAATTTGAGCCAGATGCAGCGTGGTTGGAAAGAATGGCATCTTTTTGAAGCACTCATGAGCATTAACTCATTCGCTACGCCGAGCCGTGGGGGGGCGGCGCGGCTAAAGTGCCGTCAGTACGCTAAGCTGCCCCCGGTGGCTCGAGAACCGATCTTCAATTTTAGCTTAGATTCTATTCCAATCCACATATCCATGTTAAAATATAATGTTGACTTCCGAGCCAAGCATTTCCACTGAAAATCGGAAATTTAGATTCCGTCAAAGAATCTACATAACAAGAGGGGCCACTCCTCTCTTTGAGCCAATTTTTGGATACATTTCGGAAGAACGCTTTTTTAAATTGTTACGCAGACAAAAAAAACGCTTCCGGAGGAAGAGGTGATTGTTTTCTTCGTTTAATTTGACTTTAAAATGAAAGGCGAGAGGTCATTAAAATTTTTAAAAACCCTAAAACTGCGCACTGAACGAACCCGAACCACTGATGAACAGCAGTTGATTTGCGCACGCAAGGAGGTGCTATTCCTATTCTTCTTCAGAAAAAACGAAAGAGAGCTTCAAAACAGACTCCAGCGCCATCTGAAGCAAAGAACGGACTTCCGGCGGACACTTTTTTGGCTCAGTGGCCCATCTTGTTATGTACTGTCTTTGATTCAGTTTTGAAAAACGATTTCGTAGTTTTTTCGACTTTGTTTTATTGCGATGCCAAAATTATAGCCAGGACACCAGTCTTAGTAATTTTACACAACAAAATCTATCATTATTTTGCCCACTAAAGAAATGTAGGACTCTTTTCTATAATATTGATACGGTTGGACTCATATTGTCAATGCACTGTTATTGAGAAATCAGTTATTTTTGAGTGCTTGATCTAGATCTAGAATCTCTAAAACTAGATCTAGGTGTAGATCTAAATTGTCAAAACATTTTTTTCTCCCCCAAATCACTACTTTTTGATGAAATTACACAAAAAGTGCCACTCAAGACATGTATAGGTTTATTCCAAATGCAACTCTAAATACTTCCATATAAGATACGAGTGGGTTTTTTTCTCTTTGTGATCGTTTTTCAAGATTATAAAAATGTTGGGGTTTTTTCAATATCAGATGTTATGATCCAAATGCAGAATCTACAAATATTATGGAATGTATTTAAATAACTGCAAACTTTTCAATATTTTCCAGTTCTATATTCATTTATGGTTATTTTGATGTATTTTGACTAGGTGCAAACATATTTTTTTAGTTTCACCAAAGATTATTAATTTTTTATTTTCAAATTTTATCCACATCCAATCAAAATTTTGTTGCATAATCGCCTCTTACATAAACCAAAGTTGAAAAATACATAAATAAACATTACAGATGTGTTTTACAAACCATACAGAAAATATTGGTATATTATATTTATTTGAATTTATGGCCCCAAAGACCTTTTAACTACCCACTAGTCATCACCTCATTCGCCCTCCCGAAAAAAAATTCGTCCACAAGCCGAAAATAATACATAGCGAATGAGTTTTAAAAAATTATAGTTAACATACAGCAGGTCTCAGTTTGTCTGTGCTTATATGTTTATGATGTTCACCTTTAACAATGGTGCTCATTGGAGTATTGGACTAATGAAGGACACTTTTAGAGTGTAAAAAAATGTATGGGGATGAGGGGAGGAGGGGGAGGGGAGGGAGAGATAGAGAAAGAGAGAAAAGGTAGGGATAAAAAGTAAAGTTGGCTATTACGGAAATATGTTATGAGCTATCGTAATGTTTTTACTTTTATTAGTTTTCTTGCTGTTAAAGTTCATCATTCTTTCTAGACACATTTTAAGTAATTCTAAAGGCTTGGTCATTTACTGAGGTTGAGGGGAAACATTTGAGAAGGCTGAGAAAAATAACTGGGACCCCTCATGGATTTGAATGTGTACTTGCTTTTTCATAGTGCAACTGTGACCAGCATAGCATTTATTTACATTTTATAGTAAATTATAGCATTTAGCAGAATAGTATAAGTATAACATCAATCATTTTTGAACTCCTGAATCACATCCAAATAGAACAGGGTAAGATGACCCTATGGTGTTTAAGTTATTACAGCTCTACTGTGGAGCAGAGAATAGAACTGGATGAGTTCTAATTTTGAAGACATCATGTAAGGGTCTACTTATGAGCAGACTCAAAATAAAAATAACGGATAAGTTACAATTCTGTACAACTCTTTTTCTAAGTTCAAAGGCACAAAAAAGGAGCTGAATTCTCCATACAATACATAGGTGTCATCATAATTTGTTTGTGTAAAACAGATTTTTTTTACCTTGTTTCCAAACAGATACATTGCCCTGGAAATGCGTTCCGTGACCTTTGACATGTTTCGAGACTTCCCTGGACACCTTGTCCTTCTCGTCCATTCCCATCTTCCGGTGTGTGGTCTGATTCAGATCATCATAGCAGAGACAGACATCAGCTCAACAAAACTGGCTGTGTTTCGAGATCGATCCAGAAACGCTGAGTCAGTGTTGTCTCCGGATATGACTCTAGAAGAGTGCGGTTTTGTAGGTGACAGTCGTGAATCACCGGAAGAGCTGGTTCTCTTCTACGACTACACTGTGGAATTCACAGACTGCCCTATCCTTATGTGTGACCATTACTTCGGACAGAAAGAAATAATTTGAACAGCAAAATTCACCTCCTTTATCTTTTTGTTCCTTCCCAGTAGACATAGGAGATATTGTTCTTGTTTGTTTGTAGCCCCATTTGGATAATGGTCTTTGCCTAGGAATAATTCATCCTTTTTGTCATGCTGCTCTGATCAAGACCCTTTTGCTAGGGAATCGGCTATCCACTGTGGCTTTTTTTTTTAATGTCATTTCCTAGATATGCTTAAATATTAATTTCTTATATTAAAAACTGAGGAAGTTTTCAAATTTATCCATGAAAAAGGTTGATAATCCTCTCCTGGGCAGAGGTAAGAGGTAAAGAGTGCCAAAGCATGTGATTGCACAGTGGCTCTGGCTATTCCAGCGGTATCTATTTTAAATCACAGAATGTTGTAATTTCGTGACGTATAAAAATCATGTGCTCATTCATAGTTTTTATTAAACTGTTCAACTTTGATAGCTAGAAAAGATATTTCTTTTAATGTTTATATTTTCCCATGTCCATTTTTGTTTTTGTCACAGGTGGAATGGACAAATTTTTTACCTATGAGATGCTTTGAAGAAAAAAGCTGTGCGACTCTATTTTGTGTCATCATTGTTATGTGTACGAGTCAAATTTGTGTTTATTTTCCCAAAAGTTCAAATTTCTGCAAAATGTGTACCTGAGACCTCACAACAACAGTAGGCCTACCTGAACCTCTCTCGACATGAAAATTAGGAAAACAATGCCATTTTACAAAGGAACTAAAACCTACTTTAAGAAATAGTATATGAGGTCACCTGTCTTGTAAACATGACAACACTATGAAGTTTAAAAAATACAAAACACCATTTTAACGACAATATTTATTCAATTTTTACTGCTTCTGAGTGTCTGTTAATTATGACTGCAGCTGGTTCTGGCAATAAAAGTGAAATATTATTACGCTATTCTATTTTTCTTTCAGAAATAAATGTTTGTCATCACTGTTATGTACGAGTCAATTTTAACATTCCAACAACAGACACCATCAAATCACTTTGCCTCCAAGTGACGCTGATCGGCAGTGGTGTGATACAGTGACAAAAATGTTGTATTGTGAAAGTTATAATTTCCTTTCTGAATGTTTCTTTTAGTTTTAGGAAGAGTTTTACGGCACTTGCAACATAATAAGGTCATATAAGTGCTGAAGATTAGAGGTGTTATAAATAAGAGTAACAAACACAGAAAGGGAGGAGAGCTGTTTGATGGGAAAGAAGGAACACCCACTCTGAATGGTTTGTGTGGCCTTTGAGGATGCAAATTAGTTGGTTTATAACAACTGGAGTAAATCTTTTTGAAAAAATGTTGAGTACACTTGGCAATGAGTGCTACATTACACTGACGCTATGAGAATTCGGGGTATGAATGTGCCTTGATCTAGTGTTTTCAGTTCCAAATTCTAATTCCTTTTTTTGGTGAACATTCTATCATCACATTCAATTTTCTCACTGTGCCGAAAATTTCATAATGATTAGGGAGTTTTCGCAGAGGTACAAGTATAGTACTGCTCATGTACCCCATCTGCGTCTTGGTAGTGGTACCGTACGTGGGGACAAAGGTTGTGTGCTCTGAGCGCTTCGTGGGTGGTAAGTGATCAATATAATGAAAAACATTGATTCAATATTATACGACTTGCAATAATAAGGAACGATAAGAACCACGGACAAACATTTGTTGGCAACAAGCAAAGTCATGTGACTCAAGCAAAGAACTTGATTGGTGGCCTGAGGATATGTCGCAGTTTGTCAAAAAAGGTCAACTACTTTTGTTGAGTTTAATAAAAACAGTCATTTGCTGCAGTTCTTTAAAGAGGAAAAATATGCGTATTGTGAAAAAAGAAGTAGACTCTGGAATGTGCCTCACTTTTCTAGATACAACAGTACAAGTTTCACCCAAACATAATTAAAAATAGCATTTGTTGCATTTTGTTGTCAAACTATTCATATAAAAAAAATATAATCATACTGATATATGCGGAGTAAATCAGCATACTGATATATGCGGAGTAAATCAGCATACTGATATATGCGGAGTAAATCAGCATACTGATATATGCGGAGTAAATCAGAATGAGGACAGCTTGGGTTTGTGATCAGGAGACAAGACGGCACACAATAAGCATTCAAGTACTCAGCTGGTAGAGGGAGAAAAATAAAACCAACTCAAGGTGCATCATTTTGTTTTTTTATTGCATTGTCTTCGAGTAGTTCTCAACAACAAAAATTGTTCTCTTTCTCAACAAAGCAATAATTTTCAAGTAACAAAACTTGTTCAGATACAGAAATCTTTATTCTGAATCCTTCAAAAAAACAAGATTATGAACGGTTATAACCAATGTTAACACTCGGAAACAAAAGAAATCAGCAAAGTAAAGACAACATCAATACTGGTATGTAAGAATGGAAACATGAAAAATGAGCATCAGACTTAGGTAATGGGGAAAAAAATCGCCTGAATGCTCAAGAGAAAGGAGTGATCAAATGAAAAAAATATTTATCAATAAAATGAGAATGAGCTATTTTTTGTATAGCAGAAACTAAAATCCTACAGTAGTAAAGAAAAAAACCCACCTCGGTGAAGTATCAAATGCAATTGAGAGGATTAGGTCAATTGGGGGAGGGGGGTTACCGGTTCTAGGCTATTTAGGAAAAACACAAGATAATGATGTCATCAGATTTCTCAGCTCAAGGAATAGTAGAGCACGGAAACCCAGTAAAAAAACATTTATCAGTACTTTGAAGTCCCTGTTCCAGTTCTAAAACCCAGTTAACTCAAGGTTTTTCATGTATTTCTCACAATCATTCCAGTGCATTTACTCTCTAAAATCAAGAATGAAAAAAAAAATAAAGTGAAATGGTACAGGTTTAATTTTAATGCCCCAATCAACACTATTGGGTGATTTAAGATCAGAACCTCTGACTTAAACGTCCATCTCCAAAAGAATGTAGCTAAATTGGAAATCCATGTAAAGTGCCTTTCAAGCACACAAAGTTGGACCAAGCTGAGACTCGAACCCCAAAACCTGCAATTGCACGATAACGGGTGCGGTAGCCTAACCAATAGGCTACTGATGTCACAAAATCCTGACTGACAGAAAGGTACAATGACAAAAAAATTCAGAGCAGTCATCAAAGGTACAAAAGTTCATGTGAAGCAAGTGTCGTAAATAACCCTGAGAAGCATCATGTTCTAACAATGCCCAGTGCCCAGGCTCTGTTAGAGAAATTGCCATCCGACAAGACTAAGGGAGTAACATATAGCTCTTACAGAATTGTACATTAAAAAAAAAAAAGACTCTACTGACAAAATGAAACTAGAAAATACCTTTTTATGTTGTAATTATTATCAGTGTTACACTGGGAACACAAACAATTTTCTCAAATCGTTCAGAACAAATTATTGCAAGATCTCATAACTCTTGTACACCTTTGCTTGCCACTGACAGCTCTAAACATGAAATCTAGTCAATATTGTGCTTCTGTAGCAGTGATAATGTTCATACTAAAAGATGTCATTTTCAATTACCTAATTTATAATAACTAATGTCTACCAAAAAAAAAAAAACTGTACAAAATGGAGGGGTCATTCTTATTCAACATGTTTAAAAAGCAGCCTATTTGAGAAGCTTTATTTGATGACAATCAGCTCAATTCAGAGTGGAGAAGAGTATTGGTGTGTAAATTGGATGTTTAGTTGGGTTGTTTTTTTAAAAGTAACTAGCTGGCTTCAGCTCATATTGTGAATACCGTAACCATATGTATTCAAATTTGAGAATTTGCAATCATTTTTCAAACTGATATGACTGACAACATTTACAATGATTCATTCTGAATTGTGAAAGTCATTATACAAACAAAACATATCAAACGACCTCCTCAATTATACAAAAGTAATATCAAAATATTTTACCAGGAAAATTACAGGAAATAAACAAAAATAAATAAAGAAAACGCAATTGGCAGTATGAGGGAATATAAGTAACATTCATTGAGAAATTAGAACGACAAACTCAAACACTCAGAAAATGTACGCTGTAGCATGATGTACCTTGTATGCAGACAGAACAAGTTCCGAGTCAATAAAAGATAATGTGTGTGTATGGCTCAGAGAAAACCATCATAAGTTGCAGAAAGTTCTTCTGGGATACAGTTAAAAACAGACCAAAAACTGTTCCACGACAAACAGAATTCAAGGAAATATTACTCTATGGAAAGGCACCATTTCTGATCTGAACACACGAATAATATTCTTAACATCTTAGCATAAATCATTTTTATTCTATAACATAAAAACAGAACCATTTGGATAAATTTTCAATTCTATACTCAAGCAGATGAACACTAATTTTCAAGCAAACCACAAACTATAAACATACCATACGAAAGAGAATGCGCATGTGAACTTGCAGCTGATGAAAAAGACAGAAGGACTACACAATATTCACTTCACTCATATTGGACAATTTTCAAACCTGCTGTTTTTGAAAAACCTCATTCTCATGATTCTCAGGCTTCCCTGTCCTTAGAAGTACTTCATCTTTTCACAGAAAGATCTAATTTCACCCACAGAAAGGACAAAATGCCCAAGAAAGATAAGGCATTTCAAACTTTAAAAAACAAACTTTGCCGTCACATCTCGCTGATCGGCGATGTTTACCACCCAGTTTCTTTGGACTTTCCACAAAATGCCTTTGCCTTCGATGGCAAGGGTTTTTACTATATGAGCCTTGTGATGGCAAAGTGTTAAAGTCTGTTTCTCAGAGCCACAAACATCCTTGTTTTATGACGCGAGTGTAGTGAGTATCCTCATGTTTTGTGGAACTGTCAGGGGTGGAAAGATCAGAGAAAATGAAAAAAGGAAAATCTTTTCATGTCTAAAAAAACAAAAAAAACCCAAAAACAACACCCACCCAGAATACCCAAAATTATCTCATAAAGATCAACAACTTATAAGGGGAAACTTGGGTCACAAATCAGAGAATATCGATACGATTTTTCAAAATATCGATTTTTTGTTTTTTGCAAAAAAACATTCTTCAACATCTAATCTATCAGGTCATAATGACCAAACAGTTGAAAGAAAAACCCTACATGACTTAAAAAGGTGTTTGAAAAGTGTATGTGTGAACTAAAAATCCTGTTTTTTCTGTTTTTCTCAAAATCTGGGGTTTTTTTCACATGTGACCACCTTGGTGCAAGTTTTCAAAAATTACTAGAAGCTTCAAATTTGGCATACAAGTGCTTTAAGATCTATTCTGTGGAACAAGCAGAGGAATTTGGGAAAAATTTGTAACTTGTGGGAATACAGTAGTCTCCGCCCAAGAACCCAGTGCTCGGGAGCGAGGAAATGCGGGATCTTAGGCGAACCGGGATCTTAACCGATGAACCCCCGGAAGAATCTATTGTGACCCATGTTAAGGTTCACAATCTGTAAAATGGTCTCCCTTCACTCTAAAATGAACTGACGTGACCGCTTGGTGGGTTTATGACGTATGGCGAGCAAAGAGTGGTTAACCTTGATGGCCTATCACAGTGCATAGTAGCATGAGAAGTGCCATTTTCACTTATTATCCTATCATGAGTCTCACTCAAGATCTACGCTTATCCTGTTGCCCCTCCCCTTCACCTGTCGAAAATTTTTCTAACTTTCCATCTCTAACCAAGTCCCCCCCCCCCAACCGCCTTTCGCCTTTGTCGTAACACACCATCACGTTGTGAACACACCAATTAAAATTCAGTCTGTCTCGTAAATTTGGGAGTAGAGACAACTGCTGCAATGGTCAGGGAAGAGTTCACAGTTCGATGTGATCCCGCCTGGAGCAAACATGTAGGTCCTACCCACCCAGCGTTTGATGTAAGTTTAGGGGGAGAGCTTACGTGTGAGTGCAATGCGTGGGGAAAACAAATGTGTTGGTCAGTTCACACCCCGGTGTGATCCCGTCTGGGGCAAACATTGTATCGCTTCATTAAGTTTTACAACATGTATGTGATCACATTCACGATAGTGGCTGATTTTTGACGAGATGGACAGTTTATTGATCTCAACTTTTCACTCTTGGTTGATCGGCTGTGCCCGCTCGGGTTTTTGTTCTGCAAATTATGATCAGAAATGCGGGATCTTAGCCGAATGTAGACCTTCAGAGTGAATCAGAGCGGGATCTTAAGGGTGACTTTTGTATAGTAAAAATTCTGTTTTCTTAAAACAGCGGGATCTTAAGCGAACCGGGATCGTAAGCGGTGGGATCTTAGGCGGAGACTACTGTATTCAATTTTTTCTTTAAAAGTACCCCAAAGTTTCGTCAACTGACTGTCAGGGGTCCATTGACTTTGAGCTATTTTATAATGGTTTGCAGTTGCACAGGTGTGCCAAATTTCAAGCTGAAGTTCAATATTTTCTCTGGAATTCATTTGAACTGAGAAACTGGTTTGAAAATCCAAGATGGCTGCCACAGAGACCCATTTTTCAGAAAAAGTCAACAAATTCAAATTTAATACATCCGATTTACCTATGAACTTCTTGCACAATTACATGAAAGTGAATAGAAGTCATTTGTCTGGAAATTTTTACCAGGAGTGTATGTCTCCCCTAAATATAACAAACAACCTTCATCTACAGTCCATCTGACAACAAGTGGAGGGAAGGTATTCAATCCCGACCTCCTATTTTACTCGAACCTATCTCCAGGGGCTCTACAAACTCAGGTATAAAGACAGGCTTTGAGTGACATCTGTGAAGCTGCATTCATGGACCATGGCAAGGGAGCTCATCACAGATAAAATCCTTGGAAATATGTTTGTATTATCTAGCATACTAACAATTAAATTCTAATTTTCAACCAAAACATTCAAATTAACTAAGCCTTGATCTGAAAACCAAGAAACGTACTTCATAATAGCCACATTTCTACCATTTGAAAATGATCATATGAAAAAGGCGGAAAAAAAGAATACTATGAAAGGAACTGACACAAGAAAAAAACAACTTTTCAGACTCAACTATTTTTAAACCAGATGCAAATGTCTCAATACACCCTGAAAACAAGTCCTCTGCTTTCATTTTCAGTGTCATCGTTTCTACAATCTCCCACACATGCATTTCCCTCCTGAAAGTCAATATTGCCATCAATAATACTTTCTACAGCGCTCACGTCATTTTCACATCTAGACTAATACTGTTTGGTAAGGTATTTGACTCCACACTCATTACAATTACCAATACTCACACTTGAAACTTTTTCTCTAGCCTCATCGCAGCTTATCTTTAGACAACATACATCAACAATATGGAAAAAATTTCAACGTTTCATTCATCGGTGATGGCCTCAGTACTTTCCGAGCTTCTTTCCACATTACTTGAGCTGTCACCATTCTGTTCTTTGAGGCTCATGGAACTTTCAGTGTTACTTTTTTCCTCCTCTTCATCCTCCATTTCATAGACAACATCTGGGTCCCCGTCATCCATAAACCCTCGCCCTCCGGCCTCAGTCAAGCTGTCATCGTCAGCCTGAGCAGGGAGCTGTGCCAGGCCAGAAGAGATGAGCATGTCATAAGCCAAGCTCAGCTCACCATCTTCTTTCTCTTCCCACAGCTCTAAAGTCAGTGGTGAAGTCTGTACCACTCTTGCTAGCAGCTCTTTGTCGGACAACGTCTCAACGACACCCATCAGCGTTGACGTTTTAAATATGCCTGCATGATTCGGAGGAGGAACAATGTTGAAGTAGCACCTGATGGCTTGTGCTGGGATGCTCCAGAACTCAGAAGGTAATATTCTAATCTTAGAGAGATGAACCACTTCTGAGGTCCCAAAGTCCACATAGACCAGGAGACAAGAATTAGTGCTGGGGTAACTCTCCACACAAACTGCTCTGTACCAGCACCCGTCCACAGAGAACTGTCCTGAGAAAACGAATGAAAACACATTCAGGAGTACAGAACATTTTTTAAAAGTTTTAGTAAGTTTTTTACGGCACTTGCAACACAATAAGGTCATATATGTGCCGAAGATAGGAAGTGTTACAAGAGAGTAACAAACATAAAAAAGGAGGAGAGATAACGAAGACAGATGTTTGATAGGAAAGAAGAAGCAAACCGCATCAGAGCACCCGCCAAACACCCGCAAAAAAGATTAAAGAAAAAAATACAATGAGTCCGAGTCCATCATTCTTATAGACAAATTTTTTAAAAGATGCAAACACCAGAGTATAAGACTGACATCCAGTGGGGAAGTGGAGGACTGTGAACGTGTAGCTGAAGACTAGGTTGGTGGGACCCAGAATTTGTTGAAATGACATTCTGGTAATATCAAAAGCTCTGTTTAGTCACGTCCTTAATGACAGCAAGAACTAGAATGGTCTTCAGTAGATAATGGCACTTTTTTCACTTCACTGGGTAGCCTTTGAATTTAATTGTCTTTTGGTTTTATTTTCACAACCCAGCCCTATGAAAGACACCCATTTTATGATGCAAAAAAAATAAAAAGATAAAGTGTCCACTATACTGAAAATAAGGGAGGCTAAGAAGTCTAATGGGACACAATATACAGTAAAACTCAGCTACAACAAATTCAGAATCAATGAAAACTCAGCCTCAATTAAAGGAGTAGCATTTGCTCGCGTCTTTTTTTTTCCTAACACATATATGAGCAAACTTGGACTTAAAAACAGTCACTGGCAGGGTAAACATCTCCTGCTGATGTGGCTTTGCGCATTTTTCTTCAGCGACAAATCTAGTCTACTCTAATCCGAGACTATCCATAGCCCAGCATTGTGGATCATAATTACTGAGTATCAAACACTGTCCACTACAACTGACCTTTCAGAGACAAAAAGCCATCTTATGTGACCAATCAAAGGCCATCTTTCCCACCAACACACGCATTGCCGACAGGCACAAAATGTGTATTTTAGGCCCAGTATGTGTTGGGATCAACACAAGTTGTACTAGCAGCCTGCATTCGTGGCTGTGTGTGCATGTATCTTGTTTTGTTTTAGTAGAGGTTTTACAGCGCTTGCAACTGCATAAGGTCATATAAGCGCCAGAAGATTAGGGGTGTTACAAGGGAGTAAAAAACATAAAACAGAAGGAGGGGAGATAACGAAGATAGATGTTTGAAAGAAAAGAAGGAGAAAACCACACCAGAGCACCCGCCAACCACCCATGTGCATGTATCAGGGGGGGGGGGTGGAACGTCAGTAGGCATGAAAAAGCCCTAGTTTTTCCCCTGGCTATTGAACTGTGATGGGCTAGGCGTGAATCTACATTATAATGAGTTGCATGCTGGTCTGTGGAACCAAACTTTGCCGTACAAAACGCCTTACGTTGCAACATGATTTTTTATCACACAGTACGCCATATGATTCAAGCATGCATTAGAATAAATCAGGCTTTTCAATTTAAAGTGTGCTTTTTAGGAGTCCAGTGTATTTTGCAACACCACTTTAATTGTCAAGGTTAGCCATAGCCCACTTTCCGAATGAGAGAATTCATATGAAGTCTTGCTTAACCCTATGCGTATGCCTGGGGTCATTTTGCACCCCAAGCGTAGTATTTTTCACATTTTAGAATACTTTTAGTGCTAAAATCTCTTTGAAACTTTCAGTATTTCACAAAAAATCATTTTGACAGACTGCTATGCAAAGCATACGGATCCGAATAACGAGTAAATTTCTTCTTTGGAAAGTGGGGGCACACAGTTCTCCACGTCGTATGAATACGATAGTAAAACACGATGTATGGATAGGGTTAAGGACACAATCTAGACCCGGCTTCACCACCGTTGATACAACAACATTGAAACCACAAGTTCATGGACTGGACTACTCGGCCTCAGATGACATTTAAAACATATCAGGGGAGGAGAGAAACCAGAGCTGTAGCAAAGAACTTACCTGCACACATAACTCCTTTATCTGGCAGCTTAACAAAAGGCATAGAGGAGCATCTGTTTAGCTCCTCTGCCATTTTTTCAAATTCCATGATTTGTTCACTGATTTTAGACTCCTTTCCGTTACTGATAGAGTCCACAGCCTGTGACCTGAGAAAGAGAAGTATGAGGTAAGTTATAGGAGCTATTCGGTCACTAGACAAGTTATAGGAGCTATTCGGTCACTAGACACCACAGTGCTTAGATTGTGTGGTCTTCATTTACATCATGTGAGGGTGGCACACAGGAATGATTTCACTTCTGTGGAAGTGGAACAATACTATTTCATTGAGTTTAAGGAAATAAGTTCCAATTATCTGCTTTCCTTGTCCATAATCTTGTTTCCCTTCAACAGCCGTCAGGACAGGCATTCAGAAGAATCTGATTCTACTCTGGATTTCCATCCACCAGAAAGGCTGGCTCTTTATTTCTCATTAGGATCAGGTTTCTGGACACGGCTGACAAAAATGTCTGCCTCCAGTGCAATGACAGATGCGCAAACATAAAAAAGTACATTACAGGTCAAGATACCATAAATTAAATACAGTTTATTCTGAAGAGCAGTAAATGTCAAAACTCATCGCTATTTTAGCTTGCTCCTCAGTGATGAAAAGAAAGAAAATTAAGTGAAACACCGGGAACCCTTTTCTACTCAAATCTGAGACCTCAAGAAAAACAGTTTGCTCACTTCTGAGTCCCGAGACGTTGTACATAGACAACATTGGGGAGTTCCACATGTGTGACTGTAGCTCGGAACTCTGAGCCTATTCCACCCACATCCAGCAGGCTGTAAGGGTTGTTATTGCATAAGACGGGACCAATGAGAGCACTTCTCTTGTAAAAATGAGTGATGTCCTCCCTGTTCGTGGCAAGCAGCTCAGAAAAAAGATAGTCTGGAAATTGGAAGCCCTTCTCATTTGTGAGAGAGACCTGAGGAAAGTAAGAAAAGCATTAGTAAAAACGATAATAGAAAATTTTAGTGCCTGCTCTCCACCACGCAGATCATTAGAACTTAACTAACATACATATCAAAAATAAAAACTATTACATACTCTTGCAAAAGAGAAGTCATAGAAAAAGCTCTATGATATATACGCACACTGACCTATGAATTGGTTAATATTTCAAGAGAAGAGGGCACCATAGCCCAGAAAATACAGCCTGGACAGAAAGTCCAATTTTTGCCCACAATGGAGAAATAAATACAGCAACTTTTGACAAATAAACGAATTTATACACCAAAGCACGACAGCACTCCATCAATAAGATGAAATTACTTGAAATTGACGGTTATAGTTTGTCAGTTCCTGAGAAATCAAAAAATAAACCAGCAGATCAAATCTTTTTGTACTTGGCATATTTTTGTATCAAGATGTGACCAGGAGTGCCAATATGATATCAGATTTAAATCATTTCAACAAAAAAGATGTGTTTAACCCTATCCGTACACCCTGGGGTCATTTTGTACCCCCGGGGTAGTATTCTTCCCATTTTAGAATACTTCTAGTATGAAGATCTCTTTGAAACTCAGTATTTCTCGAATACAAGCGTACGGATCAGATTAAGGAGTAAATTTCCTCTTTGAAAGTGGTGGCACAGAGTTCCCCACGTCGTATGGATATGATAGTAAAACATGATGTACGGATAGGGTTAAGAAATTAGCTTGCCTGAACTTGCCCCACTACAATGATGAAAAATTAAGGCCACTGAAAAGCCAACTACATGAACTTCCACCGACTCTCTCCAGTGGTACGACACATTACTTTGAACTGAATACAAGCAAGTGAGATATAAAAATTCGTCTGTTTGTCTGATGGAAGAACACAGACAGATGCGGACCTTTGGTCTGAATGTTCAGTTAGCTGTTGGACTTCAAGAAGAGATAAAAGGAAAAAAACATCTTTCCAATTATATCAGACAAGGCTCAAGTAACAGATTAAAAACTTTATACCATACTTTGGCAACACGCAAATGAAAAAAAACAACAACTCACAAACACCAATGTTTCCTGAGCTGCTTTCATGCTGCCATGCACAGTGATCACACACTCGTTATTGACCACGTGCTCGTGGATGTGAGCCAGCACAGGTGTGGGCCAAACTCCGTCCCCTGCAGAGGGCTCAGCCTCAAACAAGACACAGTGCAAGGCATGCAAGTGCTCCTCAGCAAAGGCAGAACACATCTCCATGAGCTGGTCCACAGGTACCCATGCAGTATTGCCAAAATCTATGTACTGCACCTGGGAAAGAAAAGTTCAAACATAAATACCATCACAATATAGTGTTCTTTAGATTATATGATTTTAGATTTAACAATCTTACAAAGAGTTTTACAGCAGTCGCAACACAAGTCAGTCATGTAAGAGCCAAAGATCAGAGGTGTCACTAGAGAGTAACATACAGAGAAAAGAGGGAGAAAAGGACGATAGATGTTTGTTGATGGGAAAGAAGGATCAAAACTACACCACAGTGCTTGCCAACCAACCACCCACTCGATCATATGGAGCATTTGAAACTTTTTATTTCTACTAATCATTCACTATTAGCGTGTTGTCATGTGGTGCATACAGAGAGGACAAAAACCAGCAAGTCAGAGAACAGAGGGATACCAGATCTGCCCAAGCAATGGAAATACGAAGTTCCAATCGAATTCTCCAAATGTGAAAGCAGCTCACCTTGGCTTCTTCTTGTCTGAACTCCATAATCTTCGCTCTGTACCACAGGCCATCCTCTGGGAACTGAGACACACACAGCTGACCCACTTGCCACGACATAAATGTGGGCACAGCATCCTAGAGGGAAAACAATTATATCATATAAGATAAACCGAAATTTTTGGGGCCAACTTTTAGAGGTCAAATCCTGAAACAATATAGAGTAGCGGCGGGGTTGCGCGATAGGGGGTCTGTGCGACAACCCTGTAGTATGAACCAATTTAAACATGCTAGAGCGTTACCGCGCTTATCAACATATGGCAGCACCCTTTCCTGTAGCACAAGATTATTGGCAGGTCGCTGTGGTTGTTTATTGCACGTACACAGAGGCAAATTATTTCCAGGTTTGCTGATTACGTATTTTAACAGTGCATCGGCCTGCAGTTGTAAGGCTGTCAATGTATTTTATGAAGATGTGTATACTTGCACTACACACACAGCAGTGTGTTGTATGTGTAGCATCAGTACTAAGCAAAGTACGGAGCCGCTCAGCCTCTCTGAGGGGATGAATGGGGGTTGGCGCGCAGTGCCGCCATGGCGTCTGGTAAGGCGGGGGTTTTGCGTCTCAGACCTCTGCAGCGAGAACGGGGCAATCTTATATTGCATCAAGGCCCACACCAGCCCCTTGACACAGCCTCTGGACCAGGAGTTTTTCGGGGCCTTTATTAAGCCAGCCTGGCGAGAGGGGGTAAGGATGTTTGTGACAGACACCACGGAATCCGTCACACCGAGGACGTTTGCCGGCGTCCTGAATTGAAGGCCTGGACAACAGTAGCTCTGCTAAAAACGGCCCTGAGGGGATTCACCAAGTCAGGGCTGTTTCCCTACAACCCTGACGTTGTCCTCACAAGTGACAAGCTGAACCCAGCTGCACCTTCACAGGGTCCCCTGCCCCTACCCTCCACTTGTCATCCACCTCGTCTGCCTCTGCCCCATCCGTCTCTTCTGCTTCTGAACCATCCACGACGTCACAAACTCGCCGTCACCGACTCAAGGAAATATTCTCCATGAACTTAAACTTTAAGCTTGGGGAGGAGAAGGTGGACCTGTACCTCAAGAGGTATGACTATGGATACGACCTCAAGATCGACCCCGACTGCAACATATGGTCCAGCCTGATGGACAATATTGAACAACTGGCTCCTCCGCTCCCCCAGCCATCAGCAAGAGCCCTGGAACCTCAGCTCCCCTCCGGGGACATGACTATCGACAAGATGCTCACATTTCCGTCCTGTTCAAAGAACAAGGCCGTTAGAAGGCCCAAGAAGAGGAAGGCGGAAGAAGAACAACAGCAGGAGGAAGAGAGAAAGAAGCAAAGGGAGCCGAGAAAGATGGAACGGCTAGCACAAGCTGAAGACAAGAAGGAAAGCCAAAAAGAGAAGAAAAAACAAAGGGAGCAGGCAAAGAAGGAGAAAGAGGAGGAGAAGAAAAGGAGAATTCAGGAGAAGAAGATGAATGCTTTGGTTGTGGCCTCACAGAAATAGAAAGAGGAGGAAGATTCCTCTGACTCAGGACAAGAGCGGTGTATGACGACAGCTCCGACGATTGTGGGGACATTACGGTCGACTGTGCTGGGTGTGGAGCCACCACCGCAGCACAAGTAGTGCTCACCCAGGGCATGCTTTTTGACAAGTGGTGGCACGCCAACTGTGTCAAACAGATGGACATGAAGGACAAGACTCAGGAAGACCTGGATGCCATGGGCATTGAGATCTTTTGCTGTGCTGACTAATCTCTCCTTCCCAATTTGTTTCATACAAATGGTGTAAACAATATCTTTGTTTATCCATGTGCAATTAGATCCACATGTCTCTACTTTGCTGTTCTTATAAAATTTAATTCATGGTTTTCAGAGTTATCTAGACTCACTAATAGATAACTGTTTCCATTATAAGTGTTGGCTTCAGTTATTTTTTGTTTTCTTTCTCTTTTGGCTATACATAAAAACTGAGTGTCTTTTGTAACTCTTAACTCTAGTGCAATTTGTAAGAATATTTCCTGCTTTGTGGTTAGAAAATCATACGTTAGCCTAAAAAATTTATAATAAGAAGTTATTAGGGCATGTTGCAAGACCCGCCCTATCCTAGCGCGCAGCCCCTCCATAAAACGCACCACCCTCAAGCAGGAACGAGCATTCCCGCTCATTGTCGCACACACCCGCCCTCACTTTGCCACACAAATACCACTACTGAGGGAGACAGGCAAACAAAGCAGGCATAGCGCGCTGGGCCGACGATAGCAGACGAAATTTGCTTCTCATCAGTTATTGTGCGGTTACCTCCCCTTTCACAGGGGACTCGCAAGTTCACTTTTTATGCTTAGGGTAGCGCAGACTACCTCCTCTACTCTAAGTGGTGGCACCGTAAAGCCTCCACAAATTTGTTATTTATACACATATGTGTCATGACGCAGTGAAATCAGGTGCTCGTCAATTTTTGGGGATGTGGAGTTAATGGTGTCATTTGAAATCTTATTCATTTGCCTTGCTTTTGATGGAAAAAAATACTTCGACTACCTTTGATAAAAATCAAGATATTTGCGATTGAAGAAGGCCGGGGTCGCAGGTTTCAGAGGTAATATTTGGGAGAAAATGGACGCCAAAGTTTAGAAATTTCAATAGCTTGAGAGTCCTTGAAAACTGCAAATATGCATATTTTGTGCCTTTAATCATCAATGTTCGCTAGTAAAATTCACAAAGAAGTGTGTTTTTATTTGGACAAAATAGGTGTTGAGCCAAAAAAACAATAATTTGATAAAAATTGACAAACTGGCGGAAAAATGCCTGGTTTTTTTTTTTTTTTCATTATTTAGACAAGCACCTGGTTTCACCACGATGCCTCACATATTGACTTCTGTTATCTTTTAAAAAATGCTGAACATTTAGCCCAACAAAAGTTATACAAATTTAATCAAAAGTAAAATTTTTATTTGAAAGAAGAAAAAAACAAACATTAAGCCAATCATAGCTGGAGATTACAAGTGGCTTTCTTATGCTGTTACTTACGATGGGTCACTGCCTCTCCCACCACCTCGTGCAACATTTTTTTCTTTTTTCCCCCCCCACAAACATTTTCCACACCCATCAACACCAAGTCAGACCATTTACAAGGTGGGGTTTCTCACCCCTGTCTGTCAAGATCAATCCCAAGCAGCACAGATCATGTCTCAGCAAAACGAGATAAACATTTCTTCAAATCTCCCCACAATAGAATCAAACTCACATCTTCTGCCTGCGACAGCAATAGCCTTACCATTACACCACAGATGCTGGCTATAGCAGGATGAGTTTTTTTTTGTTTAAGTAACAGACAAAACCATATCTTGACACATGTTTAGAGCCCAAAAGCAGGGGTGTGGAAGTTGCTAAAATCCAAAATGACCGAAAACAGCCAATGGCTTTTTAGAACTACCCAGTCAAGCATCCATCTTTCACCAACCAGAAAATCAGGATGAGCTTAGCAAAATGAAACTGCTATTTAAATCAAAACTTCTGTAATTTAAGCCATATGACTTCTGAAGTTTACTTCACATTTTTTTGTCTTGTTGCTTCTATAATATCGACAACTGAACTAAAAAAAAAGAGTATATTTTCTATATTCAGACCACGTAAGTTTCAATTTTTTGTCTGCTTGCTTCTATAGAAAAATGAACTAAAAAAAAAAAAAGTATATTTTCTATATTCAGACCACGTAAGTTTCAATTTTTTGTCTGCTTGCTTCTATAGAAAAATGAACTAAAAAAAAAAAAAGTTGACTTTCCTATACTCAGACTACCTCATAAATTCGCTGCAGTTCTTGCGACATGTGTTCAATCTGGCCTTCCCACACCACAGGCTGAGCATAAATGACCCCGTCATCTCCCACAAAAGTGGGGATTACTGTCATCTCACTGCCCACTTCCACCTCAGGGAGTTCTGGTAGGCAAACTGACTTAGGCACTTCCAGAGACATCACCTAAAATCAGATAACAAGAACACGTAAACACTTTTTTCTAGGTCCCAAAACCTCCAAGCATGCAAAAGGATACAAAAGACATGTCTTCGGACTCGAAAAGATCTAACATTTTAATGGACAAAGGGGATGTTTCAGAGGGTCAGAATACATTAACTTTTTCAAGATTACAGAGTTAGTTTTAGTAAGAGTTTTACAGCATTCTCAACCGCATAAGGTCATGAGAGCGCGCGAAACACAAGCTGGATGCATTCACAACAGTTCACAGCACGGCTTAATTTTGGTCAGTTATCAGATTAAAATGTCAAATATTCATGGCTGAAATCTTAATCTAAAAATGAAAATTTACATATTATGTATTTACAATTTATTGTCAATACCAGTGATAAAATCGAGAATTCTGTTGAGATCAACGACGGAGTTAAAATTCTTCCTTTGGGTCTCTCCAAAGTCTGGACATTCGGTTAAGATGTGTCTAATGGTGAAATCTGAGTTGCATCCGACACAGAATGGTTTCTCATCTCCCTGCAGGAGGTATTTATGTGCCAGGGGGGTGTGACCGATTTGCAACCAAGTAAAAATAACTTCAACTCTTCTGGAGAAGCCTGTAAATTTTATGAGCCCAGTTTGGGCATGACATTGTGAAGTTTACTGTTTATTTGTTTACTCCAATGGGTCTCCCACAGACTGGAGGTGTAGTTCTTGACTTTATTCTTATAGATAACAGAGGAGATCAATCTGTAATCGCAAAACTAAGAATAAGACGCACAAAATTTTGACAAATGTGCAAGCCGCCATTGAGAAATGAAACAAAGGAAAGCTACATAACCAGCTGGGGGATCAAAGACCAATTTTTCATACAACAAAACCTCTGATTCAACTGCAAGAAATCGTTGCCTCAATCTACATTTTTATCTAAAACTAATCGTTACATAAATGCTTTCAAAGGTTTAAGGCAGCATATATTATCCACAAACAGCATATTAATTTTAAGAACCCCGGTTCTCGTTTTAAAAAACATTATTTTACAGCCACAGAGGTGGTTGCTTGTAGAGCACAAGTAATTGAAATGTTTTTCTACCCCCATCAACACATTTTGGCCATTTACAGGCAGGCAGATTCGTTCTAACCTGTCAGGGCCAACCCAGACTGAGAAAGACACAACAATCCAGTGGACAGATTTTTATTAAAAACAACCTCCACACTCAAGAATCATGTTTTGGGCCAGTATAAAGCTCTACAGTAAAAAGGGCAATACCAGTAAAATGCAATTACATTTTTTCTTTGCCATGTTATTCTTTTACTTGAAATACTAACTCTTTTCCCGCTAATTTCAAGCACAAGAGAAAAAAAAATATCACACTCAGGTTCCAAGTCAACTGATCTATCTTTACATTTCTTTAACTGTTAACACCATAAAGAATCAGAAATCAATACAGGTACAGCATATCTCACCTGATCCTCACTCTCAGCATCAGAGTGAACAGACGCATGAGAAGGCAGAGAGGACTGAACATCAGGACTGCTCTCATTTTCTTTATTCTCATCCTCCGCTTTATTCGAGCTGTCGCATTCCTGTGAAAATGTTAGTGCAAAAGAACAATCCATTAAACAAATTCAGAAAAACATCTGTTCTCTCGCTCAGAATTTTCAAGCTCTGACAAGAGTTTGTTCGTATTTCAAATGATAACCAGGAGGTCATGCTACTACTAAAGCTGTCATTCTTACAAATCGGTTTAAAATCATATTTTTTAAGTATATATTCGTAAAAATGAATGTTTTTCTGGGTTTTTTAAAAACTTATTAACAATAAAATCAGATTTACTATAAACAACGTTTTCTTTACACAGGTAAAGCAATGAAAGTAAAGAAGTCATAATTCCACTTTATGGCAAAACCTGTTTACCTGGCCAAACATTCTTTTCATGAATCTATTCTCCACTTTTTCCCCAGTCTCTGAAGACATGCGTTTGTTCGGCATGGCTAGGCCTTCATCGAGAATGTATTGACGCAAAGAATGGTAATTGCGACTGGCTGGCTCAAAGGCTGTCTCTGGAATCACCTCTTCCACAATTATGTCAACAGGCACACCTTCCTCACTTGCGTCGTCCATTTGTTTCACATAAAGGTTCCTGAAAATATTTCAGTTGTAAGTGGTACCTTTTTCCGTCATTGATAAAGCAACCACAGATCTCTGTTCAGAACTCACACACAAACTTTACTCAAGCCCAGACTTTATGAAAAAAACTATTTACCAAACAGGATCGGCCAGAAGATGATGTAACAATTCCATAGCGTTTAGAAATGAGCTGAATAACACATTCAGTCAAACAGTCCCCTCCATTCACACTTTCCCTTTTCTTCTAGAAGAAAAAACCCCAGCAGTCACTGTCCAATTGTTTTACCTGACTTTCAAACTGAAAGAAAAAAAACATTAACCAAAACTTGGCACCCAATCAGGAAATAGTTAAACAAGCAAATGACACTCAATATTTGTTACAGGCATGATCCTTTGCTAAAAATAAACCTCCTGAAGAAAAGGTTTGAGATTTTAATTTTTTTAAAAATATATATAGGGAAATAAAACAGCAGTTTCTAATTCTTACATACAAGCCTACTTATTTCTGACAACACGCAAAAATAATTTGTGAATTCAACGGACACCTACGTGATGGAATGTGTGAATGTTTGATACACATATAGTTGAATAAATATGCATGAATTTTTCCATATGGTGTATCTTTTTCTAAAATTGTCGACTCAAGTAGTCATGGTGGGCCATTCTGTTCCAAGTGTTGAAACTTTGGCTTTGGTCAGCAGATTCTAGCAATACTTATCACGAAGCACGTTCCCTTCTATTGTCCAAGCTCCAAGATTAACATATATTACACACACAAAATTGTTATCACAATGAAGTCCACCCATATAAAGGCCTAGTTTTTTTAAACACTGGTAGAGAGGTCAGCCGCGATAGCTTTGAAGCCTGTTTGGGACACTATTTCGGTTGCCACAACTACTATTAATAAATAACAAGCTAAGTGGAACGTGAATAAACATACCAACATGTGTGTGTGTGTGTGTGTGTGTGTGTGTGTGTGTGTGTATCTGTGTGAGAGAGTGCGCGTGCATGCATGTGCGTGTGCATGTGTTTGCATGTATGTATATATGAGTGTGCATGTGAGTGCCAAAATCTCCAAGGGAAAAGCATGGGCTAAAGCATCATAACCCCTCAAACACACTGGATGGGTTATAGCACATCAACACATGCTACACCTTTGTTATTAAAAAAAATTTTTTTTTACCCTAAAGCTTACTTTTCTACACCTTTGTTAATAGAAAAAAACCCAACCCTAAAGCTTACTTTTCAAAGATCTGCCCTGCCATAAAATCTATTGCAGTACTTGACCACCGTTGCTTGTCTGTGGTCCCAGCTGGGATGAGATCCCCCAAGTAACACCTGACAGGTAGATAAAGGACACCATCATCGCATTGTTAAATGATATAAGGAAAACCAAGGATCAAATAAAGAAAACATAGAATATCAATCTTGATGACTGGTGGATGGTGTGAATCTTTTTTTTAAAGTCAGGAATTAGTCAGGCAGGAGCTCAAGTTACACATATGTGAGGCAGCGTGATGGAATCAGGCTGTCGTCAATTTTTGGGCATGTAGAGTTATTGGTATCATCTTATAGCTTGTTCGCTTGTCTTTTTTTGGATGAAAAAAATATCCATTTATCTTGAATACAAGTTGAGATATTTGCAAATGAAGGGGTTACCTGTTTTCAGAGGTAAAATTAGTGAGAAAATGGCCACCAAAGATTAGTTATTTCCTTAGCTTATGAGTCGGTGGTAACAGAAAATATACATTTTTTGTGCTTTTAATCAACGTTTTTCAGAAAAAACCCACACAGAAATTAGTTCTTTAAAGGGCATGAAAGGTGTTGAGCCAAAAAAACAAAAGTTTGATAAAAATTCACAAACCTGAGGAAAAAATGCTAGTTTCTTTATCTTGATAATTTTGACGAGAGCCTGATTCCACCACGTTGCCTCACATATCAATGTGGATACACTTTTTCTAGTGACTGACCTTTTCATTTTTTTTCTTGAACATACAGTTTCAAACTACACTTAAGAAGCAAGTCTTTAAAGATAAAGAGGTAGTTTTTAAAAATATAAGAACGTTCCTATGGGTCAAGAAAGGTCAACTGGCAGAAAAAAATGACAAATCAAAATTTCCTTTCAGTTGCGCTGTAAGTCACGAATGCTCTTATATATGCTTCATCAAATATCAAAATAAGAATATACGACAAATTTATCTTAATATTAGTATACACAGAAGGGAAATGAAATTTGAGCATTCGAAGGATTAGAATATACCACACAGAATAGGACATTAACATCTGTAACAAACACCAGTAAACAAAATTACCTGACAGCATTGCTCTCAGTCTTGCAAAACTCTGCAGCAAGGCTTTGTAAGTCTTTGGAAGAAGTGACCTCAATGAGCGAGCCAAAGTCAGCAAGTTCCACCACTGCTCTATCGGGCTCTAGAAGCTTCTTTAAGGTTCCTCGGTACCACGTCTCATCCTTAGGGTTCCTGTGAAGTAGGGAAAGAATTTATTACATGCAACAATATCCTCCCTCACACAGAAAACAGAACAACAAGAAGCAGAGTTTACATTGCAGTACAAAAACAGTTACATTATGTATACTGGGAAGTAAGGTTATGAATCCTACCCTATATTGGGACAAAATAAAACGATAAAGGTACTATCTGTAGACATTTAATCCTCTTGATCCCCAAAAAAAAGTTATTGCATTGCGAACATGCATGAACCGAAATGGCATTAATCTGGGGTTGTCCTAAACTTAATTATTTTACCTTTTCAGCTGCCCGAGAGATACTGCAAAGATTTTGATGCAGAGTTTGAAGAACAAATCACGTTTGGAACAGAATTTTGGCATGTTCACAGGTAAATATATCTATTGAGTTGCATTACAGCTGTGGGTATTTTAAGTCACTGGCTGTCCTAAGATCAAAACAATTTTCAGGCAAGTTCAGTCCATATGTTATATCTTTCTGTGTTTTATACTAAAACTCTAACATAAGGTAATCAACATCAAGACATTTCACAGAAGTTAAGTCGTCTGTATAGGATAGCTTTAGGTCTTTACTCTTTTTCGTGAAACATGAGACGAATGCAATTTAGAAGCTTTCAATTTATGTGCAGTAAACAGAGATATAGAACAAGCATATGAATTTTCGGTAAATATCTTAAGACTGGCTCATGATGTGAAACCCGTCACTTTTCAAAATAAAAACAATCAGATGTTACTCCATTTCTATTTAATTTTTAAGCAAGATAACCAAATACAATCTTTAGAACACAACTTTAAACTGCCAACTAGACTACTGCCTGTTGAAATGTACAGATCTGCCACTCTATGAAATAAAAAAAATCAGAATCTCAGAGGAAAAAAAAATCAGGATCAACAGCAAATCATCAAGGTGACTACAAGGCTGACTTGAAAATTTGTCAAGGATGGCTATAATACTGTATATATACAAATATATATATTCCCTCACTCTATAGGGCTATGAAAAAAAGAAAGATCCTGGTTTGGGTGAGTGGACCGGCCAGAAAATCAACTGCCAAAAATATGTCTTGGTTTCAGCATTCACAAATACAAACAACGCATGCATGACAAAACCATTACAGGGAAAAAAATCATAGATGGGCCTCAAAGTAGAGGGGAAAAACTGAAAGTGATCATGGGCTTTAAAGTAGAGGGGAAAAAAACCCCGAAAGAGATCACGTACTCGTGTCAGAGTTGGAAAAACAGGGGGAGAGAGTAGGTTGCTGAAACTCTTGTAGTCTGGAAGCTTACACAGACTAAATCGCCCATGCAGTGATAAGAGTGCCTTTTCGTACAATTACAAGGTATGCCTTCAATCATGTATACACTCAAGGCATCCCCTCATTGCGCCATTCTGCACAGACCTCAGTTTCAATCAAATCTAAAATCTGAATCCAAGTTGAGGTTGGCTTTTTTTTTTTTGGGTTGGTATTGTTTTTAATGGGGGCTTTTAAACCCAAAGTCTCATGACAGGCACCTCAAGTCCAAGTGTTTAATATTTCACTGGGTCCATGAGGCTCTTCAAGTAAAGTAGGATATCTTTTTTTTTTTAAATCACATTCAGTTATGTATGACCTGAGATATCTACAATGCCTTTTGCAAGTATATTTCTTACCACATATAAAAAGTCTACTTTTTAAAAATTTTGTGATTTTCTACATATTGAGAAATATAGATCTTTGCTTAACAAAAGCAACTAGCACTGTGTCATTTCACTCAGAAAAGGGAAAAAGTAAAACTGACACACAGAAACAATAAAGGGAAGAAAAGGAGAAATACCTACAAGTGGTGTCCTCCCTTGCACTGAATGGGATTTTGCAATAGAAACCGCTCAATAACAATAACAATGACACATTACTACAAATACTCAATTTCAGCCAAACTAAAAATCTAAGAAATACATGCTAAAGCAGAGATGCCAACCACAGAAAACCGAAATGAGTATTGGGAAATATGAAAATGTGTAATTTCAGGGGAAAATGTGTATTCCCCACGACCGACCGACCGACCAACCAGTAATAGTAAAATGTTCAGGGTGTCCAGCAATATTTCCTGAAAAAAAATTACTTGCCCACCAGCTCGAAAAAGGGAGCACACACGCGTACAATATACATGTATCCAGTCAACAACATGTCAGTGTTCAATGTCATACTGGGGTCTTGTTTGACTTAAGTATTTCAGTCTATTATATAATATTTTCCTCTATTATTATATATAAAAAATAAATCCTGCTTTGAGAGTTCGGAAGGGCTTACAACAAGAATTTCGACTATCAAGAACCAGCCTGGGTGTCACGATTCATATTATGAACTGAAAGACTCAAATTATTGCTCAAACTCAGAGAAAAGCAATAACTTGAATGGCTCAAGTAGACCCATGCACCGTGAGAGTTGTAACAACTGTGGTAGGGCAAGATGCAGTGACACTGAAAATATGCCAGTCTTGAACAGAAAGCTACAACATACACTGCGGGTATAATTTACTATCACCCATCCAATGAAACGCGAACATTTTATTTCAATAACACAGACTTGCAAATGTTGCGTTATCAGACAACTGCTGGCAAACTTCTCGGCGGTAACGAAAGTGAAAGTAGATCTTGATTTTCACGATTGAGCCTTGGTGTCACATACCCTTCCGCCTGCCGCCATAGCTGCCTATTCGCGTGAAAGTGAAACGTACTCTCCGGGCGGGGAAAAGCTGAAATACGATCGCGACCGGCAAAAATTAACTTATTGACTATATCGGACTTGATTTTCAAATATTCCAGTTCTGTGAAACTGATACTATTTTGACAAAAGATGGGACTTGAGATAATTAGGTTTACTCGCCCAAGCTGAATCATGTATTTTTCGCATTCCAGGATGTGTATTTTTTCATGAAAAGTCGTATTCGCATATTTTCGGCAAAAAATCTTACTAAAATACGTAAAATCGTACTGGTTGGCATCTCTGCTAAAGCTTAGACAAAGTTCACAGCTTCCGTGCCTGACATAGAAATGAACCACTGGTTTTCAGTACCTGACAGCGCAGCAATCTTCCAAGTTCCAAGCCTGAGTACAGTCTTCTCCTGTCAAGCAAGCCTTTTGAATGCCTGCCATCAGTTTCTGCACCTGTTCTTCTTTTTCTTTGTCCTAACAGAAAGTCAATAAATAATCAGCTGAGAAAACTGGAAGTAAAAAGGAAGCTTGGATATTCATTTATATGATAGAATATTAAAAACAAGTGTCCCTCATTTCTTTAAATGCAATTAAAACAAATTCTAAGGGCAATATAAAAAATAAAGATTTAAGTAATTGTAATGGAAGATTCAGTCTTCCACTCTAAAAGAAAAAGTATGAATCTTTTCCCCACCCATCCAAGAACACATAACTCATCTTTTTCCAACAAGAATACGCGAACAGATGTCTCCCACTCACAATGAAAATAAGAATCAATATAATCACTTATTTGTGTCTTCCTGAACTGCAAAGCTACATATAATGTAAGGAGCTATCCAGCAAAAACATCACACAGCTGTAAAAGGTAGCTTCTATCAATGTGTATCAAAAAGGAAACCAAACTTTTAATGTTTAATATCCTTAAAATTTCACCGGCGTCTGTGCTAGAACTGAAACAGTATCTTCATAAATCAAATTTTCATTTATTTCTGAACATTTTGGTGAGTAATACATGCTTGTGCTTTGAAAACTATCTTTTCTATAATGAAATGTTAATGGATGCATTTTCAAGTGCCTTTGCCGCCACAAAACAGAGAACTGACCTTCAGCTTGTAAGAATTAATCATACCATAAAGACAACTCAAACAAATATACATTTTTCCAAGGCTGTTGTTTTCTATTTTTACAGGCATTTTGTTGCTGTTAACATAAAAGAAAGAGATATACTATTAGAGTGAATGTAAGTCAGGCAGCAGCCCTTCAGATTTTGTGCCAAATGACCCAATCGATGGCAAACCACAATACACCTCATCTTTTGTTATAATATAGATTAATACTGGAGAAAACAAATATCAGAAAAATGCCTAAAATATAGCAAACGACTCATATTTACTTGTAACTTGATTTTTTCATCCAGTTCCCCATTCAATAGTCTATAGTCCTTTCCTTTCTGTTATCTAATATCTGTCCCGGTAAAGGTGAAGTTCAGTGAAATTTTTGCCCAATATCAGATACTTACCCTTAGAAAAAAGTCAGATGGTGAATTGAAACATGTCATCACAACCTGGATGTACATAGGCTGTTTGTGCGACAGTGACTCCTCCCCTGCAACAAGACTCATGGCCTTATGAATTTCCTCCTGAATCTTGTCCTTGTTATTCATATCTAGCGCCTCAGAAGAAGACTTCTCTTTCCTGTCCTGGAGAGAGTCACTGGTAGCAGATTGTTTCTTCTCGAGTCCTTTGTTCCCTTTTTTACAATGCTTCTTTGTTTTTACAGCTTTTTTTTGAGACGTTGTTCCCAGGTTCTGTCTACTGCTTCTGTCACTACCTGTTTGGCTGCTGAGTTCCTTTGTATGGGTCGGTGAAGCTTTTGTTACCAGAGTCTTCTTTGGTGGGGATGAAGCAGGAGAAGCGTTTGTGCTCCGAGAGGATGAGCAGGAAGAGGACAGTCTTGGCTTCTGCAGAACATTATCTTCAACTGGCAAAGGCAGGCTGGTGCCTAAATCAAGGGTTGCAGAAATGGAAGCGGGGCCAGTGCTGTGGGCTAAGCCAGCGAGCACCAAAAGTGAGTTGATGCTACTGTCCTTTTGTGGGTCAGTCTCCTGGCCCAGCCATAGCACTATTTTTGCAGGAGAAGCCCACCTGTGATAAGAGAAAAGTGTTATTGTACATTTCACATCACTTTTCTTCTTAAACTTCCATGAACACATTAAACATTTTACAAGTCTTGTATGCAAAAAGCAGAATCCCCCACAGACTTGATTCATCACTGACTCTAACACCGTATCCACATCCACAAAATAATAACACACATCCATAATCCTCACTTTCAAAAATAACAAACAGTTGTTTTAATTTTTTTAGCCACAAATAAAAAGCATAAACAGCAGTTATATATACGAGATACCCCTATTTACCCACAACACAAAGATGAACAAACACATTCAAGGTACACTTCAGTCAAACAGCAAAAATTATAATAATTCTGAAATTACAAAGTGTAAATAAGAAATAAGAACTCAGAAGAAAAAGTGTTAACAAATGTCAGTTCATGTCATAGCAAAGCTAGCAAAGGCACAAATGCCTATCACTCACAAAAGGTCAATAACTTTCATTCCAACCTTTTAAAATGTGAATAAAAACAAACAGCACTTGTATAGCGACATTAATTCAAATAAACAAGTTCCACATCTCAAACAGCAGTCATTTATCTTATATCACTCCCCAGACATTAGTTCTCTACAAATAAATACATAGTCTATATATGGAAACACATAGCGTCTTACCTGACTACACGAGCAGAAGCCCGTGAGTTTGACATGACAGTCTGACACCACTGTCGTACTTCATCACACCAGTCACTGTCAGCCCCACCCAATGGACAAACATCCGTGAGAGTACATGGTACTGCCTATAAATGAAAGAAAGTTTGGGATGATATCAAATAGATCACATCAAATAACCCTGGATTCAATAATACCTAAAAATCAGCAAAAGAAGGAAAAATGAATATTTCAGAAATACTCTTTTTTAAAAGTTAGGGAATACCATTAAATGTATGCATGCCTTTTTCATACTACATTTATTAAATTTATGTTATACCTTTAGAAATTATACCTGCTATATTTGAGGAGCCAATTCACAAATGTGTATTTTGAACAACTTTGAATACATATTGTGCTTGATATGTGAACACAAGGCACATTCTAAAAAAGTGCAAGTTCATGAAAAATTTGCTTGTTTATAAATTATAAAAAAAGACTTACATTGCATATTAGATGTGCAAAGAAAAATTTCACAAGGCAAATCATTACGTTGTGTGAACACTACACCCATGCAAAGATTGTAAAAGCCCTTGCAATGAGTCGAAAATGTAACCGTTAAACAAAATGCCTAGAAGAAAGTTGAATTCGCATGACAATGGAAAGGCCATTAGTTGGCTCCAAGATGGTGTTTTCTAGAGGGAGAAGGCTCAGAGACTTGCAGTTTCACCTTCTGTAGTCAGCCGACTTTTAGACCTAAACCAACAAATCCGAAGTACTGACATACGCCATCGGTATGGAAGGTCCTGGTCAACCACTGCCACGGAGAACCGATTCATCTAACACCAGGATATCTCAAACTACTACAACACGAACGTTATTATTCAAGGCACCCCCCCCCAAAAAAAAAAATCAAAACAAAAATCACGCCAAGGTTGTTCATTTATTTTGTTTTTTATTCCTTCATCCTCAATTAGTACACGTATCACAGCACGCTCTTTAAACCCAAGTGTTAAAAAAAACCCAACCCATCCCCCCCTCCCGGGTCGTCACACACTAGTTAAGTCCCGAAAAACACTTCGACCAAGGCGACCGGTGTAAATGAACTTTGTTGACTTCGACAACCAACGGTCCCCCACACACGCGCAACTAACGCATACGAGGTCATGTCACGTGATGCGAACGAACATTTGAAAGTTCCACTGACAGGTCCTGATGACGAACCCGACTAACCAGAATTCGGACATAGTTTGTTTTTAAAGTAACGGCAGAACAATGAATAGATTATTTTTAGGACTATGTAATAATTGTTACAGTAATCAGGCCATCATCAGAGAATTCTGGGTAACAAAGGCAAAAGTTGATCTTGAGAGTATCCAAGTCGGAATTCAAACTCAATACTACTTCCTTTTTAGTTGAAATAACGTGCGGGAGTCAACTACTCGATCCGGCATTGATGTTACAGAAAATAACATTTTATCTTCCTGTCGATAAAAAGCCCGATCGGTGTTTCCAAACAAAAGAGATTGCAATATTTTTTTTACCTAAGAAACGGACGCAACAACAAAAAATCAGGGTACACGCGATCGAAATTGAGAAAAATCGGGATGCTTGAAATTTGGGGCAAAAAATCGGGATATCCCGATTAAATTGGGATGAGAGGAAGGTCAGATGGAATCACAGGTCTCTCTAAATAAGTATTTTTTTAAAAAACAACAAACCCCCAAAAACCCACACACACACACAAAAAAAAAACCAACCTCCAGACCCTACACAATAGGCAATACTAAAAAGCACCTTCAGTCTTGACCAGACTATTAATCCTTCAGCAGTGATCCATCAGGACACTCCATGAGGTTGCTAGTTCTCTTCAAGCAGTAAACTGATCTTAGACTCGGTGGCATCCTCTGGCTATTCTTTGCAGTGCTGGCAAATAACAGTCTTTCTTATGCTTGAGATTTACTTAACACACATTATATCCATTCAAGGCCTTATCTGATGCCCTCAATTCAATAGCTCCCACTGCTTCTACAAATTTTTAAATTCTAGGCAAATTCAGGATTATGCCATTACTTGCAAGCACGTTAAAGCCTGGTTGAGTTTGTGAGTTTGAGAGACAAGCTTAAAAGTAAATGAATCACAAAACATGGTAGACAGAGAAAAATAATTTTTTGAACTTGAGGGAAAATAAAGGAGATGAGCTGAAACATCTATGAACAGGGGAAGAATTAGTATCTTGGAAGGGCACAAACTAAGACATCATCAGGTGACAAATAAAGGCCGCCAATAGCACCTCGAACACATACCTGAACAGGCAGCTTGACATAATCAGAGTGGATTTTCCTCAGCTTCTCATAGTGTACAGTAATTATTTCTCCAATGTCTACCAGCTGAACCCGAACCTGAAACAAGAACGTATAAATATCTATCAAAATGATTAAACCAAAAACTACATTTCACAATGCCAGACTTATAAATTTTCTATGCCAGTAATTACAATAAAAGATGCTTTCCTAAAACCTTGCAATGTGAACAACGACTACGAACAATTTACTGTCAAACTTTTCACTCCGCAATATATCTTGGGTTACAAACAATGAGAATTTCTATTGTGCACAACAGCTCACCAAGTCAACGCTGTGGAGAGACTATAATTCACAACTCATCAAACAGTAAATCCCACATCTGACTAATTAAAGACACGAACAAGAAGGACAACATTTTCGTATGTATATTACCTTTCTCTTCACAGGGGCAGCCAGGACTTTAGCCCTATACCATGTTCCATTCTTCCACTGTGCCACACACATCACCCCACATCTCGGGTAGTACATGCGGTAAATCTGGTTCATATCTCCTTTGTAGAGTTTTTGCATCTGATCCATCATGCTAGTATAGTAGTCATTTTCTTCTCCTCTGACCACCATGTGAAAATCCCAAGGTGACTTCACTTGAGTGATATCAATTTCCACAATGGAGTCACTTTTCACCACCGTGGCCTAATTTGGGAAACAATGATAAGTATGAGAACAAAGAAAACTTACAAGGCCACCATAAAATGTGAACAAAAACTAATAAGCCCGACCACTAAATAATGCTTTATTGAAATTCAAAGTACATTAATTTAATGTTCATAATGTATTCAATAAGTAGAATTGCCCTGGACTGATTCTAATCACTGACCAGCTCTTAAGAATATAATTATAATCATAACAATAACAATAAATAATACATTGTATTTGTATAGTGCAAATTCCCAATCAACAATAGGCTCTGTGCACTTTATATTCTATATTATTACCCCAGTAGAACCGACAGCATTCCTAGGAAGCATAAAATGTTAGCTGCCATTTTACAGGCGCTAAAACACTAACATACCCATTCATACCTAGGTGAAGTGGGGAAAGTTCGTGTTAGACGCCTTTCTCAAGGACACAATGTCGGGCCGAGCTGAGCCTCAAATCCCCGAATCTACAATCTCATGATTACAAGTCTTGTAAATTAACTAATTTACTAACGCCATTTGTTGTACTAAGAATATAAGTAGTTGCATAAAGTTACAAACATCTGTTGGCTAGTTTAGATTTTGGGACAGCCTTGCCCATATATATATATATAAAAGATCCCAAACAAAGCACGTCAAGTCCTAAAAGTGATTTCAAGCAGCTCAGATTAAAGATTTGACCCAAAAAATTATCCACTCAATGAAAACGTTTATCTGCAAATAAAACCACAGAAACAATTCAGTCATAATTTCAGAAGTCAGACATATCAAGTACAGTGCAGGGCTGTTTTCAAGGTACAATTTAATTTCAATATAAAAGCAGTCAAACAGCATTTAGTATTATGTAATTCCATTTTTCATATCTCTACAATAATAACACGCCCTGACTTACTGGGATGAATTTGGCCTTAGAATATGATGGAAGACTGTACTGGATCTTCGCTTGGTCACTATGATGCTTGAAGCGGGCCAACTCTAAGAAAATGAGGACATCTCTCACAGACACAAAAAGGTCATCGGAGACATTCTCAGAGGGAATGTAGGTGAGATCCACCTCCAGAGCATCTATACTCCTTGCCAGAGCATTCATGATCAAGACCTGCGGGTAAAGAAGTTAAAAATTCAGCACAATGTTGGTGTGTGAACCTTCCGTTTGCTTTTGTTACAATGTAAAGGGAACTAAGCAAATCACAATTTTAGTATGTCTATAGCCTACTATAGGCCTTTCATCCCCCCAAAATAAAACCTTTTTGAGAACATTTTTCGACAGAATGCACTAGTTTATTTTAAATTTTGGATAATTTGTCTTACAGTATTAAAAAATGGTTTGCATCAAATCACTAATAAGTTTGTAAGGTATTTTTTGTCTTTGTTAAGCAATAAAAATTAGTCAGGTTGTGTGGTGACTCATCAGCCATAGACTCAGGAGGAGATCTTTTTAAAATTTCTAATCTGAAAATCCAATGAAAAATATAGCACCATATATTCATAACCACTGCCTCAAAATTAGGTAAATCTATGAACAAACCACCAGTTTAAATAATTTTATCAATTTTATTAGTATTTTTTGTTTTGGAAATATTCATGGCCTGTTATTCCTGCCTTACACTCCCTAACTTTTCACCTGTTCATGCATGCAGGAAATGAACAGATAAAATTTTTTACATCACAAACAGGATAAGTAAAGGTGAACAATCTGATGACATATATGAAGAATACAAAGAAAGCCTAACAGTAAATGATCTTATACCTTGAAGTGATTATATAATAACATAAGAATACAAAGAAAACCCAACAATAAATCGTCCCTTTTAAGCACAAGCGGGCTATCCCGAAAAGTGCTGGTTTGAGAAAATCAAAAGTAAAGTTTTTGGACCCTTGTTCAGTTTCTTTAAAAGACAAAGAGAGTTTTCTTTATATTTTTATTTGAGTTACCTTTGTTTTTTTAAAGGCTACACCAAACAAAATACAGCATGTCCCGCAGATTTTGATTTAAGCGGACTCCACTCTATTTGTTTCCTTGTGTTAAAATCATCATTGCCTTTCTCACCCTGCACCAGGGTATAGGCCACAGACAAACACCCCCCACTTTTCTCTATCCTGGGCTAGCCTCTTGATGTTTTTCCATGTCTTCCCACTTTTCTGTACATCGATTTCTGTGATTCTTCTCCAAGTTCCACGAGGTCTTCCCCTTGATCTCTTGCCCTGTGGGTTCCAATCCAAAACTTTCTTTGTTATGCAGCTGCCTGACTTCCTGAGAGTATGTCCAATCCATCGCCACCGCCTTCTTCCTACCTCATCTCTGACTGGGATCTGTCTTGTTTTCCTTAACACTTCCACATTGGTGACCCTGTCTGTCCATCTGATCCTCAGTAACTTTCTTAGACACCTGTTCAAGAAAACCTGGATCCTCTTTATACAAGTCTGCGATGCGTTCCATGCCTCACATCCATACAACAGGACCGACTTCACGTTTGAATTGAAAATCCTCATCTTTGTTCGAAGTGAGATCTCTCTGGTCTTCCAAATCCTATCCAAAGATATGAAAGCAGCCTGTGCTTTTCCAATGCGGGACTTTATTTCAGCACCTGTTCCTCCCTCTCTGTCAATTATGCTCCCAAGATAACAGAAGGATTCAACGTTTTCTAGGGCCTTTCCTTTTATTGTGACCTGCTCCTTTCGTTGTGCATCTGTCCTTAGTACCTTTGACTTTCCGGGGTGGATCCTCAATCCAACAGACTCCGATAGGCTGTTTAATACTGAAGTCTTTGCTTGTATCTGTTCCTGGGTGTGCGACAGAAGCGCCAAGTCGTCTGCAAAATCCAGATCGTCCAACTGTGTTCATGGTGTCCACTGTATACCATTTCTGTGTCCTCTGGTGGTTTCCTTCATCAGCCAGTCGATTGCCAATATGAAGAGGAACGGTGATAGTAAGCATCCCTGTCTCACTCCAGTCTTGATGTCAAAGCTGTCCGTGAGCTGGCCATCATGTACAACCCTGCAACTTGTCCCTTCGTACATGCTTTTGATGAGGTTCACCAACTTCTGTGGGATTCCGTGGTGTCTCATTATCTTCCATAGTGTCGCTCGGTCTATACTGTCAAAGGCCTTCTCGTAGTCAAGGAAGTTGACAATCAGCTGGGAGTTCCACTCCAGGGACTGTTCCACAATAATCCTCAGCGTGGCAATTTGGTCGGTGGTTGAGCGATTTTTCCGGAAACCGGCCTGTTCATCCCGTAGTCTTGGATCCGTTCCTGTCTTGATTCTTTCCAGAATGATTCTGTTGAAGACCTTACCTGGTATTGAAAGAAGAGTGATCCCTCTATAGTTGCTGCAGTTGCTGAGATCCCCCTTTTTTGGAAGCTTCACGAGGTGTCCTTCTTTCCAATCCTTTGGGAACTTACTCTCATTCCAGATCCTGGTAAACAGTGGGAGTAGGATGTCTGCCGTCACATTGGCATCTGCTTTTAGGGCTTCAGGTGGAATCTGGTCAGGACCGGCCGCTTTACCTTTGTTCAGCTTCTTAATGGCATCCAGAATCTCTTGTTTTGATGGAGCATCACAGCAGATAGGTAACTCATTTCTTGCTGGCAGTATGTTTGGTGGGTTACTCGGTGGTGGTCTGTTCAGGAGACTGTTGAAATGCTCTACCCATCGCTTAGACTGAGCTTCCTTTCCAAAAATGCTTTTCCCGTCTTGGTCCTTAACAGGTACTTCAGGTTTCCCATATTTTCCAGCAGGTGTCCTTGTGGTCTGGTAAAGGATTCGCATGTGCCCTCCTATGGCTGCTTCCTTTGCCTTCTCAGCCAGCCTGTTCATGAATTCCTCCTTGTCTTTTCTTATTGATTTCTTGACATCTTTAGCTGTTGTCCTGTACTGCTCCAATACATCCGATTTGTATCCTCTTGTTCTACTTGCATTCGCTTCTGCCTTCAGTTGTCTTCTTATCCTAATTAGATCCAATGAGTGTTGGCTAATCCATTCCTTGTGCTCCCATTTCTTCCCACCGAGTACTTCGTGACATGTTGATGTAAAGACTTCTTTGACCTTGGTCCAGTGTGTATCCACCTCCGTGTCCTCCCCGTCAAGATCAGCCAGAGGTTGAAATCTGTTCCTCAGCTGCAGTTGAAACTCTTCTTTCTTGTGTCCGTCCAAGAGACTTACTTGGAACTTGGTTCTTTTGATTCCTGTGCTGGTTCCGTGCTTTTTGAGTCGTAGCTTCAGTTTTGCCAACAGCAGATGATGATCCGATCCAACATCTGCCCCTCTCTGTACTTTGACATCTTCCATTAAACGCCTGAACTTACGAGAGATACAAAAATGATCTATCTGGTTCTCCGTCACTCCATCTGGCGAAACCCATGTGGCCTTGTGGATCCTCTTGTGGGGAAAAACAGAGCCTCCAATAACAAAACTGTTGAAAGCACATATATTTGCGAATCGCTCCCCGTTCTCATTCATTTGTCCCAAACCATGTTGTCCCATAATTCTTTCATACCCAACGTTGTCCTGACCAATCTTGGCATTGGCATCTCCCATTATGACGTTGACATCCTTCCTTGGTAGTTTGTCGATGACCCCTGGAGCTGGCTGTAAAAGGCATCCTTGTCTTCATCTGAAGCATCATTTGTTGGGGCGTAGATCTGTACTATATTCATGTTGATGTTCTTGCTCCTTGTAGTGAATGAAGCCATGATGATCCTTTCCCCGTGTGGTTCCCATCCTCTAAGTGACTTCTGTGCATACTTACTCAAAATAATTTCCACTCCCTCCGCATGGTACTTATCTTCCCTCCCTGAATACAATACTTGTTCCCCCGAGCTGAGCTGCTTCTGTCCAGACTGTATCCAGTGTGTTTCGCTGACTCCTAGTATGTGCAGCCTGTATCTCTTCATCTCTTGTACTACTTGAGAACTCTTTCCTGTTTCATGCAAGGTGCGAACATTCCACGACGCAATCCGGAGAGACTTGTTCGACAGAGAAGGTTTCGGGTCAGAAGAGTCCTCTCGGCTTTGTCCACTGTCCTTCATTGTTCCTGCTGATACAGAAGCTCCTCCGTCTCCCAAGATCGAAAAATAAAAAGCTGTGTTTGTCCGTGTTTCTGTAACTTACTGTTTTTTACTGGGTTGGGTAGTTGGCCCTCCGCAAACTGGCACTTTCGGGCGACCAGACCTATGCACTTTTAGTCGCCTCTTACGACACGCAGTATCACAGCAGGTGTATTCTTTGCTCCCCCATAGTAAAACTACGGGGCCCCCCACCAGCAAGGGAGTTGTGTTAAAATATTGATCATTAACACTTTGCCCCCATGGGACGCCGATGGGCAACGGTAAGAAGTCGTCCCTTTTCCCCACAGGCCGCCGATCAGCACCGGTGTGATATAGAGTGTGTCGCACCTATATCCTGGTCCATGGGAACAAGTGTTGCGTACTCTGCGCGCTGCGTGGGTGAAAAGTGTTAAGGATCAGGACGTTCGGGTTCGGTCAGACAAGTTTTAAAAATACTTTACTTTTAGCACTTTTGTTTTCATTGGTCTTCAACTTCAAAGGCCAGAGGAAGTCATTTGGCACACAATTAACGCCACTGATTGAACATCCTTTTCCTCAATGTCAATGGACAAGAAATAGGCAACAATAAATTATGAAGCTTTCATACCTTCTCATTGGTCAATTTCTGAAACTCATGGATGACTTCCACATCCCAGGAGCTGTCTTCATCAAAGGGAGCCATGTCAAACAGAGCACAATGAACTTTGAACTCTGGAAAGTCCATGAAACGATCTTGCATTGTGCGCACATCTTTCAATCCGACAACTTCCTCATTTCCAAAATCGATGTAAACGACACGGACCTGGGAATTAGAAAGAAGAAAATGGTGAATAATTTTCAATACTTCGTAAGTTGACCGACAATGAAAGACGGTGAAATATTATGGCATTAACATACTTAATAATACTAATAATACATATATCGCTAGCCGCGTGATTCAATCACTTAAGTGACAAAATGTTCAAAAATTACATTTTGATCCCTTTATGTAATACAGCCTTTGAGTCATCTTATGTTGAAATCTCGAGTTTGAAAGATTACTCCAATGCAAAGAGTTTCAGTCCTTCAGTAAATCAATCGCCTATATGTCACACCAGTCCCCAATTTCTACATGATTAAACCGCCCAAGTACCAGTTTTGCAGCCCGGTGGCGTATGGACGATTGAATCACGCAGATCCAGTGGCTTGTTGAGGGGTTCACCTGTCGCGTAGGTGACACGACCCACACAACTGTGGCCTTTGTCAAAACAGACTGGAGGGTAACATCAAAACGAAGTGCTGCCTTTGTTAACTTCGACTCAAATCTAACTCTATCGACTAATGCACTTTCAAAGCCTCAGGGGTCTTTAAAGAGAGTACCAAAGAAAACGGAAAGACTCACACATTGTCCCAGCCGACTTTAGAAAGATATTCAAAAAGAGCAACCTGTTGTGTGTATGTCGGAAGGATCAATGTGATTGTGATGTATGCAAGGTAGGAGAAAGAATCTAACATGAAGCTGGCACAAAACCCAGTGGATGGGACAAAATTATGTCTAGTGTGCAAGCGGATTTATTAGTATGGCGTTGAACGCATGTGCTGCACTATATCATAACAGGACCAAATTAGCTGTCTATTATATTTTTAAATTTGGTAACCAAAGACGTGAAGTGTTACGTTTGGCATGAAGGAGAAGGTTCAAGGACCATTGATAGATTGCGTCAGTAACTTTCTAGAGGAGCCCCCCCCCCCCCCCTCCACGAAAGCAGCTGGCTGTGCTATTTTTTTGTGTGCTGCTCAACATGCCTGCCCTCTGAGCGTGCCTTGGTCCTAGGCCTAGCTAGGCTTGTGTGGAGTGGGCGAGAGGTAGGGTTGTGCATCACACAATCGGCTGCCCCACCCCTCTTTGCAAAGGACTGTGTGCCTGGAGGGAGAGGTGGGGTAGGGCTGCATTATTTGATTGTTTCGTCATCGCATTGTTGATAACTGTTGAGAAATGTTTATTTATCAAATTATATTTTGAAAAATTTGAAAAGGCACCGTTCAATTGGTGCAGACTACAGATCGCTCACCACTGACCCGCGTTACAATTAAACTGTCTTGGTACCGCCAGGCTCATCACCGATCGAACCACAAAGCGTTGTTTACCGTGTTTCTCATTCTCATTCTCAGTTGGTCAATTTCAATTTCTCTCAAATTTCAAATTCAAGTCAGCAGAAATAGATCTTACCTATCTGATCTAGAACAATGGCCGAAAAATGAAAATCTGTTCTGACCCAATCTTTGTTGCTTCCTTTGATTCTCTGGCACAACTGATGCACATACCGTTCACGTATCCCTCGATAAATTCCAGATATCCATGTTATTCTTGAGTTGAATGTCTACCACCGAACCGGTCTAATAACTGGTTTTGTTGAAGGTCTACCAGTTTATACATATAATATAGGCTTAGAACTTGGGAAAAGGATCGGTTTGAATAATTTTCCCTTTGCATTTACAGAGGCCTGGGGCTGTCAATGGCCGTTTTAAAGATGATTTGATGGTTTTAGTTTGTCGAGTTTCTTAAAATAGTCCTATCTAGTCACATGGTGACTCGCTGTTGCAACTTACTTTTATCAATTCTTAACCACTACAAAATGTTATCTAAATAAAGTAAAAAGTATAGTTGTTCCCGCATCCAATCCGGACATTGGGGATTGCCTTGTTAGTGAGATAACTTCCTGGGCTTTCAGGATTTTGTGGTAGGGTGGCCAGTCCCTTTCCACACCACCTTTACTTCCCAAACGCGAAGTCAGGTACCCATTACTGCTGGGTGGGCAGGAGGGTGCGAAAAAATCTTTGTCTGTACCGAGGCTCAAACGCGGACTTTCCCTCATCAAAAAACCACCGCAAAATGAAGCAATCCACCAACATACACACACCAAAATTCTAAACGCCACCACTTTTGAACTTAATGCCTCAAGGTGCAGTCGTTACCCTGGCCAATCAGGTGGGACTTACGCTTCTCGGCAGAGACAGACCATGTTCAACCGAGTAGGACATGTCCGCTGTCTTCAACTATACCGGCCAACACCCCCCCCCCCCTCGCATGTGTGCTAAAAACTCTACATGGAAAAACTTTGGATTTTTATTAATTAATTGAAATACGTCTCGACCTAGCTCTTCTATATTCTCTAGGGAAAAAAAATGGAAGCATCATGAATACCATTCTTAGACTGATCAGGGTTTCAAATACCTCTTTTTCAAAACTCAGGACCTGGCTCTGTGACAAAACATAACATTTTTAATATTCTGAACATACCCCAGTGAGTTTGAATTTTGCACAGAAAAACTTGCCTTTCGTCAACTAAGACATTTTACAAAATTACAGGAGACTGAGAAATGCTTTTCATTAATAAACTGAAATTATTTTCTCCCTTATTTTTTTTTCCACATCTCACCGTTAAGGAATTGCTGCTGCAACATTTTTATTGATGTAAAGAGAAAGACATTAATTATAATATAACATTGTCATCGAACAGGATTACATAACAAAGAGTATTACCCTGAATTTAGTTGTCCCTTTGTCATCTGATGGATCCTCAATGCTCAGAACTCTTGCTCGGTACCACTGTTTGTCTCCAGAGTACCTGGCTAAAACCAACATGTTTCTTTCAAGAGTCAACGGGATGTACTTGCTTGAGGAAGTACTGCTGCACCAAACGTTCATATTATGTGACAGAGTTTCCAGTTTTTTCCTGTTACTCACTAGCTGTACATAGAAGCTGTTTGGAGAGTTTATGTGCGACAAAACAACTTTTTGAGGAGGGCCTTTCACAATAGGTTCAGTAATTGTTTCTTTAGTTGCCACTGTTTTTGATTTCAACGAACCTCCATCAGTGTCTTCCCTTTCAAGTTCTACATCATCCTCAGTGTAATCGGTGGTTGTGCTGAGAGCCCTTGACAATATGCTTTCACTTCTCACGACACTTTTATTGGAAATGGCAGATGATCGAGACGAAACACTATCTGTGTCATCATCTGGAACCATCTGTAGCAATTGAGCATCCTCAGCAGTTTTGAACTGTACCCTGTCATTCATTTCTCCAATAATATTTCCAAAGGAGCAAATTGCAGACAACAGTTCTGATGAACCATTCTCTTGCCACTGTAAACGTTTAACATCAACAGGATCTTCATCAGTTAGAACACATGGAATATTCTTGGCTCCACGGAGTCCTTCAAGGGTGTTTTCAGCATCCATAACGAAACCACTGTTTTCTGTAAGTTTCTTGGCTTGTTTTACAGAAATTTCCAAGTTGAGCTTGCAATGCTCAAATTTAACTCTCTTTTCTTCAAGTTCATGAAGTCCATTATAGTAGGCTGCAGTTAGGCAATCTATAATCTCCATTTCACGGGCCTGAAGCAAAGCATGCAAATTCACAAAGCTTGCATTTACTTTTTCAATGAGAGCTTTGGTCTCACTCTTGAAAGCTGGCATGGTTGACAATATTTGTTTGTCAACTTTCTTCAGACAAGTCAGAACAGCATTTGCCACTGGTAGTTCTTGTTGTATTTCATCAACAAAATCCTTATTTTTTTCTTCAAAGGAGACAATGGGATGCTGTTTATGATCACCAGTTATATAACATCTGGAACAAATCGGGACATTGTCTTCTGTACAAAAATATTCTATAGGTCTCTTGTGTTCTTCGCACAAAGTTTCTCTCTCCTTTGAACCCTCTCTTAAGATTGCCACTGGCTTATGATGTTTTATTGCTGCTGAAAGCTTGTGTACAATGTTAAAACAATCAGAGCATAATACATTGTCACATTCTTTGCACTCGCAAGAAGCTTTCTTTATCCCACACATGTTGCATTTAAGGTCACTTTTATTGTCTTTCATGGAATCTAACATGGATTTCTGGAGCAGTTTTTTTGTTGGCAAGGGAACAAAATGACCGAGATTTTCTTCCAGCTTGGCATGGTGATTTGTGCTAATGCAAGCTGTCAGGTAAATGTTCCTAGGTAAGTCTTTCACTCCACTGGGCAACAATGTTAGTCTTTTGCATATAGGGCATGATATTTCTGCTTTGAATTCCACTTCAACTAAACTGCCTTGTTCTTTCTGAACCACATCCGTTCTTTTCTTTGCGCTTTGTATCATGCAAACTTCACAGAAAGTGTGTCCACACCTCAAAATCAAAGGACATTTCGAAACAGTCTGACGACCACGGGACTGCGGAACAACTACCACAGACGTGAAGTTGGAATTACACCCTGGGCAACAAGTGATCTTCATTTTTTAAAGTTTGTGCGAACTAGAACTCTAGTAGTATAATCACTAGATTTGTAGATCTAACAAAGAATACAAACTAGATCTCTAGTCTATCTTTACACTGTACTGTACTGTAGATCTATGCCTCTGAACATTATTGATTGATAACCAACTTCACTGTATGTGCCCTGCGTAAAAAAAAGGGTAGATTTAGATCTAGAATCTAGTCTATTCTCTAGATCTAAATCTAGGCCTAGAATCTTGATCTCCTTGTTCTAAACAGTTAAACAGTGTACGCCTAAAGCCTAGCTAGATCTAGGCCCTCCTTGGCTAGCCAGGACCAGGAGAAGTTCTAGATTTTAGATCTAGATAATCTAGACCAAGTCGATCTTGGCTAGGTCTTATCGGTGTCTCGGGTAATTGGCAGGCTTAGTACAAAGCCTAGAACAACAGCTATCGACCAACAAGAACTGCCAAGTCCAAAACACAAGACGAAGGCCGAGGTGACAGGCCCTTCCTTGCTTGAAGATTTCTTTGCATGCGTAGTGTCCAGTCCACAGCCACAGAAGAGCTAAACATTGTTGATTTACGAATTACAAATATGCCAGTTAGGACGGGCGAAACCTAGAAAACGGGATCACTAAATTCTGGCTTGGGGGCCAGTGACACTTTCTTTTATGCAGAATCAAAAGTCGAATGAACGAAACGGTGCCCTCAGCCAAATCACATAAACGTCGTGTCTCCCACATTTAGACTCTCTATTTAAGTGTGAATCATTTGGACAAAGACACATTTTGTAGTTGTTTTTGGTTTTGCTGCTTGGTTTTCACACGTTTCGCTTTCACTTCCGATTCAGGATCCGTAATCCGTGATGAAAATTCGGTGCAGCATGAACTGTGAACGAACAGGTCGTTGTCACAAAAAAACCTAGATTGCGCACTGTGACATATATCCGGTATCCTGTCCTATGGACATGGAACGTGCAAATCGAGCTAAATGATGGGCAGGCTGAAGGCATGGAGCAGGCGCGGTTCGTCCATAGAGACGGTCGTGCAGTGCCAAACAAAATCTTTTAATGTTCTATAAGGTAAAACACCCACAATAATAAAATTAAAGAAGCCAGAAACAAACACTAGCCAAATATTACACCAAAACAAGGTCCTCATTGGCACCATAACTGTCATACTCATTTCTGTGTCTATAGCGCCGTAAAACATCTACTATGCAATGCCAAAGTCAACGCACTTTAGCTAATAAACATAAAAGTATACTCAACAGTGTAACCTGACCTATAAATCGCTCTCGGGGATAACCCAAGCGATGACAGCACTCGTAGCGAGTTTTGCAGTACATTAATATGAATAAGATGGCACATCTCAAATGTACTCCTGCCGAATAGTGCCGAAACATAGCCAGCAGTAGGCAGTCTAAAAATAAACACAATAGACCGTGCGCTATTGCTCGTGCTTACTTGTGTGAAGGACCAACATCACTGCACAAGGGGCATCCCCATAAGCGCTCCGTTCCCATGAAGAGGCACATCTCAAAGTGTATAGATGCTGACGGTTCCAAGCAATGGTTGATTCCATAGCCTTCTGCTCCTCCCACTAAGTCTTGAACTTCTGCAGGCGCCCCATCTGATTCCAAGCTCACAAAGTCGCTCAAGATGATGGTATTCCGACTCTTCTTGGGTTTTTTTCTCGTTTTTCCCTGACTGAACGTACAATTTCAGGTTTGTCAGGGCACAGCTTCCCTTCAGGTCTTGCTTTTTCAGCGAGCTCATCAGCCCGCTCATTGCCCTTGACTCCAGCATGGCCCGGGGTGAAGATCCACGTGATCTTTTTTAGTGTTGTCTTCTTCAGGAGCTCTGTCCATTCAGCTCTAAGGTTACCACTCTCAATCTTCCACAGAGTGCTCTGAGAGTCTGTGACAAAGATCACATGTGCTCGTCGAGTTGTTGAGACCCATTTGAGAGCCTGAGTGATTGCCTCTATCTCCATTCTCATGCTAGATGTTGTCATATCGTATGCTCTCAGCTGTTCCTGCACCAATCTGCCGCTCACTCTTGCTGAGAAGTCCCATCCAGATTTTTCTTCTTGTTTAACAGATCCATCCGTGTATACAACCACATCTCCGTGCCGTGAGTTTTCCTCAACCAGTTGTCGTATCTCAGCATCTGTCGCCCCCTGCAGCCACCTCTACATGCTCTGTTCAGCGTAATCACTCCCTTCCCAAAATCTTCCTGCTGTCTCTTATTCATCATTTATCCATTCTTCACCCTGTTTTATATCTTCCAGTGGGCAGACTTCCTTGATGGTGTTTTCAGCCTCAGCCATCCAAAAAACTCCTCGGATCGTTTTAGGCGATTTCCCTTGATTGCTCTAATGGCTTCGTGAAGTGAGTGTTGCTTATCAGCCGCCACCCTCATGTTCACCCTGACCTGAGCCACTTTGTGTCTGTTTTCCACTAACATGGGGCCCAATACAGTGGAACTCGGATTCAACGAGATGAGATAGATTCCCCGTTTTTTTTCTTCTTTAAAATCATTAAAAATAACCCGGATTCAACGAGCACTTAAATCAGCGAGCTCGGATTCAACGAGGTCGCTTCCAGGGTGAACTGCCCCCGCAGACGTGGCTTCGCTCATTTTTCTCCTAGAACGAACTTTATCTATTCCCGTAAACCATCCATTGCAACTGCATCGTGAACCATTATTCACTTAGCCGATTGCATGCGACCAATCAGCGGCCTTTTTTTTCATACCAACACATGCGTTGTTGGCTCGCGCACGTGTCTACTCTGGTGCGTGTCGGAGTCGGATGGGCGGCCTGCACACATGTGACTGTGTGTGTGTGTGTGTGTGTGTGTGTGTGTGTGTGTGTGTGTGTGTGTGTGTGTGTGTGTGTGTGTGTGTCGGGGAGGGAGGGGGCGCACTAGCGATCCGGGCGTTGAACGTCGCAGATACAAACGCGTCACAGTCTTTTTCCCCCTCGGCAACTGACCATTATTACAATGATAAACTAGTCTTGACGTTCGCTACCCGGATTCGCACCCGGGACCTTTGAATGAGAGGCCAACACCTTAACCTCTAGGCCACGAGAGCCCCCTCCTTTCACCTCCTTTCCTGTTCTCTATCAATGTTCTGTTGTCTGCTTTCATTTCCACTTTCTGCCCCCACCCCCTCACATCCTTTGCCCCCTCCTCTGGGCTCCTGACTCTTTCTGCAGTCTTTCTACTGCTACTCCTTGGTTCCTCCTTACTGCTGTCTTTCTGCCACACCCCTGATCTTCTGGTAGGAAAGATCTACCCCTAGCCTTCTCAGACAAGGGCGAAAAATCTCGGAGGGCCCGTGTGCAAGTTGCGCACGTTAAAGATCCCTTGGTGGTCTAAAAACGATAAGAGCAGGCTTCGGCCGCCACCCGGGTAAAATTCAAAATTTCCTACCAACTGAAAATGTTAGGTGTGTCCCGCGCGCTCATATGACTTTATGCAGTTGCGAGCGCCGTAAAACACTTTCAAAAACAAAAAACAAAGTCTTGACGTAGATCTTCGTAATGAAGTGTGCGCTTGTCTATGAAATCAAAAGTTGCCATTATGCTAGGATCTACACAGCAACACAACTTTGTGGTAAACAATCGAGATGACACAGGAATGCATTTGAACGCATCGGTCTTTTTTTTTTTTTAACAGCTCGTAATATGCGGGCATTTCAGGCACTATTTGTGACTTCTCTTTATACATTACTTGCTCAGTGCCTGTAATTATCTACACAAAACCTCATGTTTGCTATAACGAACACTCTGATTCAACAAGATTTTAGGTCAGGCCCGCTCGTCGAATCCGAGTTCCACTGTACATACCTCATACAGATAACTGGCGTATCCCTGGTCCAGCCTAGTATGATGCGCTTGGCTTAATTTTGAATTCAATCTATCTTGTCCAGTAGGGTTTTTGTCAAGGTCAATACTCCGAGCCCATAATCGATTACTGCCAAAACTAGCTGCTGATACATAAGAAGCAGTAGCCTTTGTTCCATTCCTGAAGCCGCATGACCTTCACTGCATTCAAGCCCTTCTTTTCCATTTCCACAACACCATCTATGTGATCTTTGAAGGATAGACAGTGATCGAAAACCAGATACCGCATCTTCAGACGTCTTTGAATATTCTGTCCATTTACCGTCGGCTCTGGAACATCTGTCTTTACTATTCGATTGTTTAAAGAGTACCAAAGTGCTGTGACCTTCTGAGGATTGATCACTGCGGTCGATTCAGCAGACCACTCCATGATTTTCTCAACCTCTTGCTGTAATTCATGTGTCATTTTCTGCCGATCCCGTCCTTGCCTGTAGGCCAAGATGTCATCTGCAATTAATGTTAGTATTCTCCCTGGCCCAACGTTGTTCAGCGTTGCAACACGAGCAGTGTAGACATTGAAGAGTATGGGCGAAAGGGTGAGCCCTGTGGGAGTCCTGGTCTGATCACCTGTGGGCTTGAAATCCATTGACCACATCGCAATGCCACTATTCTTTCTAGCATTGCCCCTGCAATCCACCCAACAATCCACGGATTCACGACGCAGTCTAGCAGAGCACGCATTAGCCTCTCATAATTTACATGATTGCAAGCATCTTCCAGATCTAATGCTATTGCCACGGTCTCTTCTCCTCTCCGAAAGCCTTCATATACATCGTTCCTGCGTTGTTCCAAGTTTCCTTTCTCGGTCTGTAACTCCCTAACTCCTTAGGTAGGTTCCCGTTGTTCTCTAGCTCATTCTTGAGTATTCTTGCTATGCATTTTTCTAGCACTTTGCCATACACATTTTGCGTTGTGGTAACGCGGTATCTGTTGAGTTCTTTGTGATTCTTCTCAGGTTTTGGTAGTGCTTTAAATAACCGTGCAGCCACTCTTCTGGTACAGTTGATGTCCTGATGCTGCTGTTGTAGTCATCCACAATTTTTTCAAATTCCTCGCCACTGAGCTCATTAAAGTGTTTGTACTCTATCCCATCTGGACCTGGTGTTGTTTTGTTGTTGGTTTTTAGAATAGATTTGACAAAATCTATTGTGATGATGTTGTCATATCCCTCGTCCCTCATGATTCCTTTCAAACTCTAGCATAGATCTACCTCTGTCCTCGTCTCAGCATCACCCTGATCAGTCTGTGTGATGTATCTTTTAAGAAAGGCTTCCCCTTTGCTTGCAGCATCTCTCAGAATAGGCATCCCATCAATGCTCTTGATATCCGGCTTTGAGTTTGCTGTGCGCCCGTTGTTCATTCTATTGCTAATAATATTATTATAATTTATTAGGCTATGTGAGCCTCGCTGGATTGCTCAAGTGAATTGTGATTGGTTCATTGTCTGTCTTGCCACTATTTTAAGTGGCTCTGTGACCGTTAACTTGAGGGAGGTGAACGTGGCGGTCCTATAAGTTGTGCCTTTGAATGGTTTTGTAGTTCAGTGGTGAAAGTTATTACTTGAGTGTTCAGTTTCAATACAGGATGAACGAAATTGATATTTAGCTAACAAACAAATTTAGTACTAGAGAACAAAGCGACAAGTAAAAGAATGAAAATAAAAGCACGAGGTCCTCCCACACCAACCCAAAGATCCTAAAATTAAACACCGTCTCATTTACTATGCCCTTGGCTATCTTCAGCGTGCGATAGCTTAATTGTGGACGTCCACTTTTTAGCCCCACGAGCCGCCCCTGGAAGGGAGGTTACACAGAACATAATGTCTAGTTGTGTCATGGTGTCACTCACACCTGCATCTCGCGCCCTCTCTCCCCTCCCCCCTAAACCGCATTATTGAGGCACTTTTCTGCGCGTTCATCAACTCTAAACAGTAGTCCTACAATCTAGATTGATAGTATTTCGATCGTACTGGCTTTTGTTTTGTTTTTGTAAAGTGTTTTACGACGCTCGCAACTTCATAAGGTCATATGAGCGCGCGGGACACAACTAATATTTCAAGTTGGTAGGAAATTTTGAATTTTGCCCAGGTGGCAGCCGAAGCCTACTCTTATCGATTTTAGACAACCAAGGGATCTTTAACGTGCGCAACTTGCACACGGGCCCTCCGAGATTTTTCGCCCTTGTCCGAGAGGGCTATGTGTAGATCTTTCCTACCAGAAGATCAGGGGTGTGGCAGAAAGACAGCAGTAAGGAGGAGCCAAGGAGTAGCAGTAGAAAGGCTGCAGAAAGAGTCAGGAGCCCAGAGGAGGGGGCAAAGGATGTGAGGGGGTGGGGGCAGAAAAGGGAAATGAAAGCAGACAACAGAACTTTGCTAGAGAGCAGGAAAGGAGGTGAAAGGAGACAATTTTAGAGAAGAACATTTTTTGGTCGCTTCCCGGATTTGAACCCAGGACCTTTGAATGAGAGTATTGAGAGGCCAACTGCTTATCCTCTAGGCCACGAGAGCCCCCATACTGGCTTTAAGTATGGCATTTTAGCCTACGCGAAGCATCACATATAATACACATTGTCAAGATGTTCCTGCGATCAACATCCAACGATACATATGGGAAAAAAATCTGCTTACCTGTAGCGTAGTCTACTTGCAACCGGGCATTGAAAAAAAGCACAATCAATCAACCCAGGTATAATAATATCATAGGCCTAAAGTAAATTTAGTTTGACTTTTTTTAATGGAGCAAGGTTGAAGGAGGTAGCCTACTTAAAATTGCGCTAGTGGAAAAAGATCAACTCAAACGCCTTCAACGCAAGTGAAGTCAACTGCAATAATACTAATACTATGTATTAGTAATGATGAAAATATAATAATAATAATAGATGATGATGGTGATTTATGATAATAGTCCGTCCGTCAGCGTATGAAAATGATAAACAATGCATCCGCTGAGGGAAATATGTCTCAAGCGAAAAAGGAGAATTAAACTAGTGGATGACTTGACTAAAGGTTGCTTTCCATGGGACTGCCCCCGCGCTGATTTTCATTTCCATGGCCTAAATGCCGCGCATTTATTTTGCCCCACCGACAGGGAGCCAACACTCCATTGCATTACCCCAATTCACAACACAAGATGTCAAGGCTGAGGTTGGCACTACCAGCAAAGACAGCGAATACACGGTCTTTGTTACTAGCAGCTGCTGCTGAACAATACCTTTAGAAGACACGTTGATTTCCTTGTGTTGCGAAACTAAAAAGCATGAGAAAGAACAGGCTTTGGGTTCTTGATATTTTTTTTAGATAGGAACGTTCGTGGAGCATAGGCCTATATCTTTAAAATTCTTGGGGCGGCAATATTCTCTGCCCAATGGGAAGAGGAATATTGTAATGTAGTGAACGGTTTTCTCAGCGGTGTTTGTGGTTTTAAACTGTACAGTCCCAAGGAATGTGGCCTTTGGGGTCAAGCGTGTGGTTTCTGCTTGAGCCAACATGAAATCAACTCTGGAAGAGAAAAGTTTGTGACATTTTGATCATTCAAAAGCTCCACTTCCATTTGTGGAAGGCGCAACTTGCAGGCAACGCTCTTTGATCATTCAGTTAATTTTCCTTTTATTCGTGAAGCCTCGATTTGCTGCCCACTGTGACTGTCTCCAGCTGGGCCGGTCAGGAGATGTCAAATGATTTATTTTGAAATCAAGGGCCTTATTTAAAAGAACAATCATTTTCTATAACTTCTTTGATTGACGTCCTTCAGAATAAATTCAGAGATACATTTTCAGCGTGTCTTAATTGTAGCTGGTGCGCCAACTTTGCGTTTCTCTGAGTACAGCTTAAATAGATCTACTGTCTTGATGTCTGAAACCAGGCGTTCTCACAACATGGCCAGCCCAGCAAAGTTGGGTCCTTTTGAGCTTATACAATTATACATAGATATAACAGCTTCTCGGCATTTGTCCTTTTAAGAACTTCAGTGTCTATAGAATTCTCACGTGCAGATGCTTCTTGACATGGCTTTGGTACGTGTACACCGTTTAGGTCTTTGCACCATACATCAGGGTTGTGAGGACGACAACATTGTAGACTAACTTCGTCTCTGTGAGAATAGAATACATGTACATATTACTTATACCCAGGTATATGTACACCTGGGTATAATATATATATATATATATATATATATATATATATATGGAGTCGTCCCTCGCAGGGAAACCAACCTTTGCTCAATCCATGGTTACTCGTATACGGTACACCAGTTTCCTGGAGTGGAACATGATTCACTGTACGGCGGCGCGGTAGGTGATTGTGCACACCAAGAACAAACACGTATAATATGACGTGTAATAAACATTCACAAATTATGGAATAACCCAAACTTTTATTTTCTTTTTTAGGTCCAGTACCTTTATATTCGACAGTGAATCGCCTAACCGCTATTCTCAAAAGCCGGTTCGATGCATTCTCACACAGAAGAAAGAATTTATTTTTAATTTTAAAAAAAAAGAGAATTACACATTTGTTTTGCTTTGATTTGTAGGCCTACTGATCACGATATAATATACACGGTGCTTTACTTTATATTATGAAATATATATAATATATCTTTATATATAATATATATTATATGACCTATAAAATATATATCTATTATATATATATATATCTATTATATATATATATATACACACACACACACACATATATATGTCTGACCCAGACTCAGGAATCGAACTTGGGTCTCCTGCATATGACAGCAAAGCGCCTAACTGCTACATCTTAGACGCTAGGCGCCAGGTATATGAACTTGACACCTGACTTCACTTATCTATTTTTAATAGGGTAGTGATACAAAACATGCCACTGCAGCTGCAAGCCAGTCGCTCAATAAATTGCACAAAACAAAACTAAAACATTATCCTTCACTTAGTCAAAAAATAAGTGAATAACAGACTATTCTGGTTTTGAAACAGATAACACAAAATTTATTTTCAGTAGTAACAAGTCAATTGGCATAAATCAGAATGGTGCCATTTGTATGAGATGCACAGGTGAGAGAACGTCAATCTAACTAAGATATTGCCAACAGACTCTTCAAATGTACGAAGCCCAGGAAGCAAAATTTTCAGGAGAGAGAAAAAAAACCTTTAATTTCTTTTTAAAAATTACAATTGCACCTACACTACACTTTTTTTATCTTTTCTTTTTTCAGGATTTAGAATTTGAATTTCAGCAAATATATCTTATGGCAGATTAAAAGAAGCTGGGTTTTTTTTCAACTCACTTGAGCCTGAGCTATGTTTTACCCAACAATCATTGCAGCCTGACACTTTTGGGGTATATTGAAACGTTAATCACAAAAGACTATGAAAGCTATCATAATTTTTTTTAATGCAGCAAGAGAAAGAAAGAAATGCTCTTATAGAAAAAGAAAACTGCGTCTAATTTGTCCGAATAGTTTTTATTTTAACAATGTTTTGAAATGGCAGTATTTGGAGGTTGCAAAATTTTTCTAGTGCCCAATTTTTACTAAAATCATCTATCGGGGTGTCCCGTAAATTTATACATGGGAATAGGCTCAAGTGAGTTAAAAATTCAACATTTTGGGCTTAGTACATGGTATGAACAGTTGGCCGACAAAATGAGACTGACACATATTTTTACAAGTTCAAAACTGATGAAAACATACTTGATAAGGTGGAACACTCACAAGTTTCTTATAAAATTTTCTGGCATACACATCGGGAACACTCCTATAGCAAACAAATTTTCCGCTCTTGAAATTTAAAAAAAGTATGAAAACTCTTTTTCGCACATAATGAAAAGATTTCCACATCCCGCCAATTTTGCTATGCGTGTGCTGGATTAGTTTCAAGGAGATTTGAGGAAAGTTTGAAAAATAAATAGTTAGAAGCTCAGGAAAGTAAACAAGAAGTTTAATTAAATAAAAGTAGAGGCATTAAATTTTTATCAGATCTTAAATTGACAGGTAGTAACTGAATCTTTGCAATCTGAGGCGTTTGCAGTGTCAGAGTCTATGACAATGTTTTGTCCCCAAACATTCAAAATCAAGCAAAATATGTCAAAAGGCGTTAGTCACAACTATGCGTATTCTGAGCGACTGCACCAAGTACAAACGTTAACATCTACTAAAAGAATAACGGCACCACAGGACGGATGATCTTGATTACAAGAACAGAATGGGGGGCTCTTGTGTAAAGAACATTAATTTGAAACCGTCAATGTTTCATTCAAGACATAGAAACCACAAACCCAAACACAACTTAGGAGGTTGGCTTACCACCTTGCTTGTCAAGGCCAACCCGGGCTGAGAGGAATACATCCCACCAGAAAGACCAAAATAATCAATAAAAATATCCATCTCATTTGGGAATCAAAACTTTGGTCTCCTGCAAAGCACCTAACTGCTACACCACAGATGTCAGTCAGAGATAACTGACCAGATTTACTATTACTATTAGTCAGAGACTGATAGAGATTTACAGAGAATTAGCATAGTATACAGTGGAATCCTGTTATAACGAGAGGGAGGGGACCGGTGCAAAATGTCCGTTATAGCAGGATTCTCGCTATAAGGGATCCAGTAATAATTTCAAGGGAAACTGTAAAGTAGGCCTAATCTATGAGTTTGATGTTCTGTTTATTTCCATTTACTATCTCCCCTGGTGATGATTTTGTTTCAATATGACCTCTAGGTCTTACTTGATCAAAAATCGAATCAGTTTTCTTTCTCTAGCGCTAGCGATGTTGACTAGCAGCTCTGTGTTGGCGATCAGAAAGAAAGGGCTCTGGGCTAACTCGCCCACTGTGTTTTCCCCCACCCCACCACACCCTGTGGTACATTCCGTCTGCTTGCGCACATCACACATTCGCTCCATCAATCACATTGCTGTGACCTCTCCGTCCCCGCATAGGAGAAGTGAGAGGCATTGTAGGCCTTGATAATCTAAACTAGGCTTACGCTGGCCTATCACGCGATGCGTTTTGCTTGTCTGCGCATGCCACACCCTCCCTACTCAGTCACTCCAGCCTTTATTGTTGACACACGTGGGCTCTCCCATTCTTTGTTTCGCTAGATCACCAACAAGTTTCTCAACCTGCGAGGTTTTACATTATGTATAATTGGCCTATGCACTGTGCATAGCAGCAGCAATATTCCGCTATAACCGACTCGCATGTTTGTCTGATAGTGATAGCGCTATGGCAGTATTTTATTTACAAAGGTAAAGAAGAGAAAAAAAACGGGGTTTTCGAATAGTGACTTTATAACAGACTTCTCGTTTTTTCCGGACTCGTTATAAGTGAACTCCACTGTACTATACATGATGTAGTGTTATATTGTTTTATGTAGTCGACATCTCCATACTTCCATACTATTGAGTCTTTCAAATATTTCCAGTGTAAACTTAAATAATAATACTGTATAACATGGATAGGTCGAACCCAGAAGACTTGAAATCACGCATACGTCAAACTGTGCCTGCGGTCCCACATTTTTTCTCTCCTTTATCTCTGTAAAATATCCCTTGAACCACCAAGGCTGGTCCCGACGAATTCAATTTATCCGTGTTATACTGTAGTTTGCTTTATCCTGGGAACTGAATAATCTTACTACAATTGTGAGATATTTATTTTTTTTCGCAACAGGTGGTCATACACGTACATACATATGTACATATATATGCATTAGGTACACACACACCAAGAATAAACACAGGCGAAATAAACATTCACAAATAATGGAATACCGGTAACCTAAACTTCTATTTTAACCTCCAGGTCAAATGCCTTATAATCATAATATCAAAAGTCTCATTTTTCGGCAAAATGACCTTTAGAAAAAGGAAAAATACATGAGTCAGCGTGGTGAAATCAGGCGCTCGTCAAAACAATGAAATCAAAGAAAACTGCATTTTTCTGGGCATTAGGTAATTTTTTTCTTCCAATTTTTAATTTTTGTCTCAACACCTTTAATGTCCTTTTGAAAACACATTTCTGTGTAGATGTCACCGAAAAATATTAAATAAAGGCGCGAAAAATGTAAATTTCCAGTTTCCAAGGACTGTCAAGCTTTGGAAGTCACCAAACTTTGGTAGCCATTTTCTCCCATGTTTTACCTCTCATAACAGGCGACCCAACCACCTTCAATCACAAATATTTCAACTTCAATTCAAAATACAGGGGGATTTTTTTTTTTTCGTCAAATGCAAGACAAATGAACAAGTTTTAAGATGGTGTTAATAACTCTATATGCCCAAAAATTGACAAGCGCCTGATTCCACTGCGTCGTGACACATATTGTCACTGTTGAAAAGTTATGGCCATGGCATAAACTTGTTTTTGATGAATTTAGCTAATACTAGTAATACATACATACAAATAATTCTGTACAAGTATCCAGAATTCTTTTAGCATTCAGAAACAATAGGGGCAAGATGATTTTTTTTAAATTTGCAATTTCTTCCTCATTGACAAAATTTAGTCATTATTAGGCAGTCTGCTTCGACTCTGGCTACGGGGGCCAACTACAGACAGTGTGGGATACACGTCTTAGCAAAAAGACAGAGATAGTAGATTTTTAAAAAACATGATGTGCGTCACATGATAATGTTTATGCATGTGTGTGTGTACATGTGCGTGTGTGAGTGAGTGAGAGAGAGTGTGTGTGTGTGTGTGTGTGTGTGTATGTATGTGTGTGTGTGTGCGCGCGCATGTGTTTGTGTGTGTTCGTGTATGTTTGTTTCATTTTTTCAATCAAATGAGCAAAGTTTTTTCAGATAATTTTCTTTGTGCAGTGCCGCCTCTCTATAACGACATCGTCAGGACTAGAAAAAAATGTCATTATAGAGAGTAGTCGTTACATAGAGGCAACCAAAAATTACTAATGATATATAATGAAAAAAATCGGGACCTGGGCACCATGTCGCTATACAGAGTATCTCGTTATATCAAAGGTCTTTATAGAGAGGCTGCACTGTAGGCCTACTTGAGTTTATATAAAATGCCAAGAGCTGTGTTTACAGGAGTAGGTGCTATTATACAAATGATCTACCTTATTATTACAAACATCATGTATTATTTCATAAAGTTGGCAGACAATACATATTGAATGGTTATGATATCAGGTTGTATAACAATCATGCATGAAAGTGTTTTTTTCTTCAAGCAGTGTAACTCAAGTAACTGATGAGAAAATTGGATTCCGTCTCAAAATGAAATATGATAAAAGTAGTGGAACAAGGACTGTCATCAATTTGTGGCGTCCCAAGGGACTGTAGACAGCAATACACGGTTGTCCAAGTTTTAAATCTTAGTTCTACAGGCTCACACTGGCTGCGAGGTCATTGTTTGAAAATTATTATATTATATCCGAGACTTGTTCTATAAAAACCTAGGCCATGCACTATGGTGCATTTCCCGTTTCACTACAGGGTGCGCTATTTGAAACTCTCAGGATACAATCATGACAGAGACAGCTCAGTTCTGGTGGTAGAACAGATCTAAAACCGGTAAATACCGGATAAATTGGTAGAAATAGGCAGCCCTGGGGTTGTAAATTGCTGATCCCTGTTCTATACGATCAGGAGTCTGAGATTACGTGTCTAATAAATAATATATCGGTGTAACATCACCCGCACCCACCTCAACTTGGAGACAATGTTATGGGTAGGTAGGTAGGTAGGTAGGTAGGTCGGTATGGATGTGAGAGTGTGTATACATGTCAGTGTATGTGTGTGTATATAATATGTTTGTCAGTCTGTGAGAAAGTACAAATATAAACATTATCAGTATTCTCCTTTCAAAATGAAACTGGTAGGTCATTTCAATAGAAGTTATGGCTTGAAGTCTCTGAATATAATATATATTTATATAATTAAAATGTAAAAAAATAATACTCCTGTAATGCTGTGAACAGTGGTAATTAGATTCATTACAAAATCAAAGAACAAAGTAACATATTTCTCTTTCTAGTCAATATTTATTGCTGCAACGTGAGTTCTTCATCAAGGAATTCCTCGGCAAGAGTGTTGAATTCTTCAGAATAACGCAAATGAAGATTGTGTTTTCCTTCTGGCCAGTTGACCATTCTGAAGAAGATACAAACTTCCTCATATTAGGCAACACAATATGATGCTGGAAACACATAACTGATTTACCCAAACTTAGGTTAAACGACAATGGCATGTGAGGTATGATGTATTCATGGAAAATAAAAAGAAATGCAATTAATGCGAAAAAGTATCACTTCAACAATATAATATAGCATCAAATATAGTTTGAATGTGATACTTTCTGTACTTGTATGACATCAAAAGTGGAACCCCTGGTATGGAACATCCATCTTCAACAGAATCAGATCAAATGAAACAAGTGTAAGATAAATTTGTAAAAAGGAAAAATATAAGTTTATATTCCACATATAAGAAAGGTACAGTACCTTGGGACTCAACATTGAAAAGTAAATAAGGTAAAAAAAGATAGGCCTACTTTTTCATTGGAAATCGAGGAAAGACCCCAAGTTAACCAAAAAATGTCAATGATTTGGAAAAATGCTGTTTTCTATATTAAGCTTTGTTTATATCTGTCTATTTAAGTTTCATCATAAAATGAGTATCTTCCACATGGTTAGGATCAGAATACCAAACCATTTGGACACTCAAAGAGGACTCAAATAAAATGAAAAAAAGATGAAGGTGCCCAACAGAAAACATTCTAGTTCTAATTCTATAATGCATGAAAAACAAATAACTTGAAGTGTGGTGGTTGCTTTTCCTACACAAAGTGCGGTACAGTGTTTGCAAAGTATTAAATAAACATGTTAACAATAATAACTTACACACACATGCGCACACACACACACACACACACACACACACACATACACACACACACACACACACACACACACACAAACATTTTACTTACCTGCAACTGGGGATATGCTTATGGAGAAAGAGTGGGTGTTCTTGAGGCACCAGAGGATCCTTGATTCCATTGACGATCAAAGTGGAACACTTGATGTTTGGAAGGCTACCAACACATATGTCACCTGGGACACAGCACGATATTAGAATTGGCATGCAGATAACCATTGAACTAACACTTATTTATCGGATCAGGTACAAGTATTTTCCAGTTCAAAAGATTTCATCACTGAAAGAGTGTACAAAAGAGTAAGCGCAAAACATTTCGATTCAATGTTAGAATGAATTTAATAAGGACTTGGAATTGTTTTCAAGTTGTATTATTTACATAATGATTATAAGAGTAAGCCCCAAAAGGCATTAAAAAGTCACTCCAAATACAGGTTCTGCTGTAGGGCGTCTAGAGTCTATATATATTTTAACAAATGAACTCCTGAAAATCAGGTTGGTACAGTGGAACTTAGATTTTTTAAAAACTCAGATTCAATGAAAGGAGTTGGATTTCTCCTTTTTTTTCATTCATAAAAATCAATTAACATAACTCGAACTTAACAAACACACAGGGCCTAAACGAGCGATCTTGGATTCAATGAAGTTGCTTGCAGGGTGAACAGCACCCTCTGACATTGCTTCACTCATTTTTCTCCCACAAAGAATGTTATCTATTCCTGGAAACCATCCATGGCACCTGTGTCATGAACCATTATTCACTTAGCCTATCGTTTATATCTTATGCAACCAATCAGCCGTCTTATTTCATACCAACACACACGTTGTTGGCACACGCATGTGTCTTTGGCGCCTAGCATGTGTTGGTATAAAAAAATCAGAATAACAAATGAGGAGTTCATACTCACCATTTCTTTGGGTAAAGTAGCTGCCATAGGCATTAACCCAGGCCTTCCATTGCAGTCTGAAATATGACTGGCCGTAGACTTCAACAAATGGCTCTCTCATTCGGGGGCTCCACTTGTCAACATTATCGATGCCTTATTGAGGAAAAAACAGTACAGCATGAGTCAGCAGATCATCTACACTGGGTCAACATATATAAATATGCAGCCCACCACAGATATATCTCAAACACACCAGAGATTAACAAATATGCAGTTCTTAGTTTCGTAAAAGTTTTACTGTGCTCGCAACTACTGCATTTAAAGTCATATAAGAAGAACTGGTTGTTTCCATATATGTTCATAGCATGTATTGCTTTTACTCTGCAAGTCAAAATGGTTGAAATATATCTAAAATAGTAAAAAATTTAGTTTTAAAAACAGTAATTAATATTTCAAAATAACACTATGTATATATGAATAAAGACCAGTAGCCTTTACTAAATCAAGAATTCTGTTGAGATCAATGGTGGAAACAAATTCTTTACATCAGTACATTTAATGTCTAAAATGTTTTTTTAGGCCTCTCTAAAGTCTGAACATTCTGTAACGATGGGCCTGATTATAAAGTCAGCTTTGCATCCGACACAAAATGGTTTTTCTTCTTCCTGCAGGAGATATCTGTGCATTGGGGAGGTACCGGGTATGTCCAATGTGCAGTCCGGTTAAACTAACTTTGTCTCTTTTGGAGAGACCTGAAAGACTTTTGTGGGCCCATTTTGGGCATGAATTGTGGAGTTTGTTGTTCACTTGTTCTCTCTAGTGTTCCTCTCACAGACTGGAGCTGTAGCTTTTCAGCCACTTTTTAAAGTCTATCTGTGAGAAGGTGTAGCTCTACATTGATCTTAATAGAAAGGACAAAGATTCCTTTGTCAAAAGATCTACCTGCATGTTTCCTCGGGTGTCAACATGGCTCAATCTTTTTTTATATATAGGCCATATATGTGGCCTAAAAAAGGTTAGGTAGGGGGTAAGCTTATATAGGCCATATGTGGCCTAAATACGGTTAGGTAGGGGGAGGGGTTACCTAAATATAGGCCATATGAGACCTAAATATAAGGTCACCCCAAGGACTACTATACTCAAGGACGTGCACCGTCGGATTCCTGACTTGGTTAGCGAAGGCCATCATATAAACATGTCAAACTTATCACTAGGCACAAGATACATTTCATATTGAGTGTGAGAAAGCTAAAACCTGTTGTAATGTTGTTGAACGCAATATTGTAGCATAGTAATACATGTTATTTCTATATTTGTATTATGTCATGCAGAAATATTAGTATGAAGAGCATTTAAAAAATGTTAACGAATACAACAACAAGAATTAGGCTTACTCACCAAGTCAATCCGCCATACGTGCCTTCTTGATGGATGTCTGTAGCAGGGCTGCATTCTTTTGGTGATCCTTGTCTAGATTGTGCAGACCGCGGAGTAAGACATTTGCGAGATGACTGAGCAGTTTCTTGGACTGAACGATGTCGAAGTCGTGAAATTCCCCCATGGTTGATAGAATTCTAACAAGTCTCTGACGACAACAAACTCTATTTTTTGCTTTCTTTACAAAGGAAAGTCCAATCCTAGTCAGGTCATACATAGACATATGGGGGGTTTTAAGGGAGCCTCTGGACACTTCCTCTAAAAAGTTCTTCACTTCTGTGGAGACGAATGGCTCATCTTCGCTGTAGGTGCTATCATCAATACATTTTCGCTCCAGCCATCTTGCTACATAGACACAGCAGCTTTCTTCGTTGGCAGTCAGAGTAACATCTGAGAAGCTACTCTCAATGACTTCTCTATCAGCAGCAACCAAAGGCCCACAACACAGATGTTTGTCAGAGGTTGATGGGGAATCATCAGCTATGACATCAATACTCTCGAGAAAAGATGCTGCATGCCTAGCGAGGCGCTTCTTGTATGCCGAGATAACATCTCCTGCTGTCATGAACGCGTTGGCCACGGTGGACTGCCTGTAAACGGAAAATTCGCCTTCAATGCGATCGCTCTGTATCTCACACAGCAGCACATATTGAAATCCTGATGACAATAAGTGTTTTGTCACGGCACTGAGTCCACGCATGGTTTGTACCAGAGCTTTCTTGGTGTCGTGGGTGAGGCATTTCTTTCAAGACACTCCCTGTACTGACATTGATTCTTCAAACTTCTTGGCATACGTGTCCAGACTATCAGACGTTAACACCTGAGCAGCTCTGTGTGGGTCCTTCATACGAATGTCCTGTCCCTTGGCAGATACATTTACAGTATACCACCAGTTTAGAACAAACTGAATGAACTCTGCAGTGGAATAACACCCTTGCAGTGCCAGCCCAGCAATAACCTTTTCATTGAAAATTCTTAATACATGTTGCACATTTTGAAGTCGTAGTTTAGACGGGTTGATAGAGGCATATGTAAGTCGCGTGGTTTTATTTTTCTTGTGCTTGGCAAGACCAAAATGTCTCTTAGTTGTTGATAACTGCAACGGGGAAACGATTCGATAGCAAAACAGTAATCACTTACAGAAAATTGTTTGTGAGTCAACAGTTTCAGCTGATGAGTTATAAAGTCTAGCTTTCTTTCCCTTTTCTTTTCCTGAATAAAAGAACAAAATAATAGAAAGATTCTAGTTTACTGGACCACTAGGCAATTACAAATTACAAGAAATCAAGATCTTAACTTTACCTTAGTTTACTCCAGTCCTTCAAAATTTGTTGATTAGATCTAGATCTAGATTTACTAATTGAAATTGTAAACATCAACTGTCTAGGTACGAGATTTTATCGGTAGGAAAAAGAAAAAAAAATTTTTTTTTTAAACCACTGGATTATATGTAGGCCTACTGCAAAGCAAGGATCGACATTATTTTTAAATTATTTTTTAAAACTTAATCCTACACTACTGGTCCAGTATACTAGGATCTTACCTTTGGGTCTTCAAGTTCTGTGCAACGTGATTGTTCCAATACTTCCACAACTCTCTCAAGCACAAAATCCAAAGGAACTCTATAGTTTATGGCGACGTGCACACACTCAAAAAATTGGGTGTAGGAATTCAATCCGTTATTTGGATTTAATATTTTTCCCAAGGGAACTCTGGATCCTTTCTTGAATGCGGTGAGTGTAAGAGGGGAGCACAATGTTGGTTTATTCTCAACAACTACTGATAAAACACACTCTTCACAATACTCGGTCATGAACATGGCAAACAAATCTGTCCTCTGTTCTTGAAAGAATTAAATTGTCATATATTTCTTGTGGAGTTCCTTTTCTGGAGAAAATTCTGAAAGGCTACAGATTTTGTCTTTTTTCATGAAATGACGGAGTTGCTGATCTTCTTGTCTGGGTGGACGAGGGGGTGGTTTTGGCGTTGGTAGGCAAGACGAGGGAACATCAAATAAACTCGACGGATCTACTGGTTGAGTGTATCCTCCAGGTAATTTAATTACAGGATAATCTGATGGCCAATGCATTTCACAGATAAAGAATTTGTCTGGATCTAGAGAGAAGTTTTCACGAGGGGGTAAAACAGAAAGCCATCTTTGTCTCTCAAGTCCTTCTTTCGGTACCTTGAACACTCGACATTTATTGTCTTTATTGTAGTTACCTTTGCAGTTTACAACCCTACATTTATTCGGTATGGTGAAATCAAACTATCCTTGAGCATTGACGGGCCGATTAATTCACAATAATCCACAGAATTAACAAAAACACTCCGAGAAACATGAGGAGAGGAACAACACTTGAATCGTGAACATTGATCACTGCACTTCTTTCCGGAAGGATGCGCTTACGCGGATAAATGGTGTCCATAATTATGCTTACATTTCTTTGCTTGGAATCTTTATCAAAAATAAAAATATTGACACCTTTCAATATCTGATTCATTTCTGCATCATTTTTATTAAGATCAACGAATTCTACAGATAGGATTCATTCTACTTCAAAGGCGATAAATAGTTCCCGATTCCTACGGACGCGTCAAAGCTAAAGATAAGGCATTGGGTCAGAATGGGAATATCCGGAGTGTTTGACGCGATGGCCTTCGCTAGCCAAGTCAGGAATCCGACTGTGCACGTCCTTGAGTATAGTAGTCCTTGGGTCACCCTTAAAATAAACTCAAGGTAAGGCAAGGGTTTCAACAAAAAATCTAGAATAAGAGGTTTGACATACTCTTAAACAATTTCATATCATCTTCTGTGATGTAAGCATTAGAACCCCAAATGAGCAGGCGCTGTACATTGCCAGGGAAGGCAGCTGCCAGAATCATTCCTGTGATGCCTCCATCACTCCAGCCCAGCACAGAGTAACGATGAATATCCAAGGCCTTCAAATACAATTAAAAAGAAAAGTAAAGAACATTATCAGTGCCTTTGAGGTCTGTATTTTTCCCCATAATTTTAGATACTCTCCTCATTGTCCACTTAAATCCCTGGCACTGGGGGGGGGGGGGGGGGGGGGGGGGGAGCAATCTTGAAAGAAGCTCACAAGATTGGGAAACACTGACGGATGGAAGTAAATGTAGTGGTCTTTGGAGCAGATGGTGCTATTCTCTGTGCATTCAATAATGGAGAAAAGTACGACCCAGAAGTAAGGTCATCATTATGTTGAACAGCTGGATTTTATTTTAATGTTATTGTTAGGTTATTATATTTTCACTTTGTCTTCTCCTATAAGGGCGAAAAGTCCCAGAGGTACCGAATATCAAAGCCCCAAGATCAGGAATTCTTTGCCCAGTTTTCTAAGAGAGATCAAACCTTTTAATTCATTCTCAAATGTCAGCTAAAGTCATTTCTGTTCTAAAATTAATAAAATATAAAATATTTAGAGAGAGATTTTCTTTTGGTCAGAACAAAATGCACTGATTATTATACGCTGGTGGAGTGATGAAACCTCGTAACCCCAGAGAGGAAAATTTTACAGGAGAGACAAAAAACTGATTTACTCTTGAATAAAATGACCTATAGAAACCAAAGTTGGTACAGATAGATAAAAACACGTTAGAAACGTGGTTAGCATATAAAAATAACTTTTATATTGTTTATGTGGTTATGCTGTGGGATGCGAGGTTTCATTACAACATTTTTGTCGTGATGAAACCTCGTAGTCAGCCGGCGGGAGGGTTGCGAGGTTTCATCAGGACAGAGTTTGAGGGTTGCGAGTTTTCTCACTGCTCATTTTGGTTGCAGTATGCGTCTGTTGTTTGAAACGCCACAAAGTGATAAAGATGTTTATTCTAAACCAACTGGTTTGGAGTTCGATTCCCGGCCAACTGAAGTCAAATAAATGTGCGTTACCTGCAGAATTTATGTTTCAATCCTCAAACGGATTGCAATTAATGCAATTTGTTTCACTATAATTTGCCAAGATTAGATCTGCTTACTTCCATTTTTGCTAAAAAGCACAAATTAATAATAAATCTCTGCAATATGGTCTCTGTTTGCACTTCAGGTGGTTTTCATAAAAGATGTTGAATCATAATGAACAACCATTAATGTTAATGGTATAAATTGTCATGAAGTGACGATGCATATTGGCAATAACAGATTTAAACACCTGTAGGTGATTGTACTTGAAGTGCTGGAACTTAAACGTTTTGTGTAGAGTGGCGAGGTAGGATGGACCTTATGTTTCTGTGTCCAGCCTTCGGAACGGCAGCCCATTCATCCTTCAGGTGCATTTTGAACTGGATGTTCATGTCTGGGATGTATTTCAAACACCTGACAACAGGATCACCCGTTTTTCTACCTAGTCTTATAGACTTGTCGTAGCTTCCACACTTAGAATACTCCTTGAAGAATGTGTGATCCAAATATTTGCTTTGATAAGTTTCTTGTTTTGCTCTTGCCATCATGAAGAAATGGAGGTAGTCTTGGAGGAGCTCGATGCGTGTTTTTCGAAGCGATCCCTTAATAGTAATAGTTGAATTCACACTGTTAATTTCCATTTGTGTGTGTCATTTGATAAAAAGTTTATCTGTTCAATTGTGCTTCCGTGTGTTGTTGAAAAAAGGCTGAGAGAAACATTGGCTAGTGTGACATTTCTCTATCGGTAACCACAGTTGTCGCTGTCGATAAGGGTTTTCTGGAAGTCCAGCTTTTCCTTCAGGAATTCCAATAGACATGAAGCTAACTCATTTGCCATAAGTCCCCCTTCTGTTTCATGACACACGTAACAAGTAGTCTGACGTGTTGCAGCATCCAATAGCGTAAAGCTATGAACAGCGAGTTTCGTTTTGTAATGTAAGGCTGATGCTGAAGATCCATTGAAAGTACGGTCGTTTTAGGTTCATTACTGGCGAGAGATTTGATGGCTTCAGATTTAGCTCGTTCCTTTTCTTTGCCCGCTGCTTCCTTTTCTAGAATGTGAGCATTCCAAAGATCCTCCAGCACATTGTCAACTTCACGACTGAATCAAAGGTCGCACATATCTATCGTTGACAGGAATAGCGACAGGTTATTCTGCTTGAATGCTTCATCGAGGCCGGGTCTGTTGAAAGGCCGCCTCCCGTGGTCTTGGCAGACTTGTGCATATATTTTGTAGATATCTGAGTTGCTTTGAAAATTATTAGTTCTAAATGTTTCTTACAAATCATTCATCCAACCCAGTTCAATTCAGGAACATTTTTGAGCACACTGGCACCTTAGGCCACCTTTTAAAAGTGTTTATTGAAAGTATTCCCTCTCTGGTAGGTCTCTGAATACCTCCTCCGAGGTCCACTAGTCATCCCATGAGAGGGTCCACACTAAATCAAAATTAGAATGTCTATCAACTTCAGAGAGCCCTTTACATTTCAGAGTCCGGCTCTTGCAATCACAGTTTGGTTTCAATAACTTAGATGGGCTTTTCATTGAACCATTATGTATTCCAATCCTGTCCTGATCCACAGAAAGCTTTTCGCTTATTTGTTGCCACTCCTAAAAACTCTTTCTTTTCCTCTGTGGAGCATCATTTATGCTGGCATCACAAATGAGCTGTGTCTCGGGATCAGGCTCCAGGAAAAGTGGCTAATGTACCTGAATATGGTCTACAGATTGTGTTGCTGTGACCTCGAAGGTAATAATTCAACATCTGACTTACAGCTGCCTGGTGAAACGTCAGTTTTGTTTGGGGTATGATTCCAGGCGACACTATTGTTGGTGCAGACTCAGTCTGGGATGATACTGATATTTCCTTGTCTACACATATCAGGGACAGCCCTGGAAAGGACTACGACATGGTGGCTGGGGTCAATTTATTGAATGTGGTCTGCTCAGTGGTTTCCAAACCAGCCTTTGTAGGGTATAAAGATCTAGGTGATGAGCACAGTTAAAAGGAGATATTCAATACAGATTCGGAAATGTCCGTATTACTTGTGTTGTTGAGGCACAAATTTGTCACAATGTCCTCTAAAGACTTCATAGTCATCAAGACCACGGTTAAGTTCAGCACTAATCGCCCTCAATCACAACTGGAGGATTCGACTACACAGCGGATTCATAGTCTGAGACTCCCCCGGGGCAGTGCCACTGACTGAAGTGTCTTCAGGCCATTCCCAAATTGGGGGGGGGGGGGGGACATTTTTCGTTCTAGTGAACAGTAGAATTGTAAATGGGCTGATCTAACAATGTCATGCTCATAACTGTGCCTGAACTACAACAGAGAACTGCTGCTTTATCTGTCCTAATCCTTACTATCGTCATTTTCCTCTACTTCTTTTGCATGTTTGTCACACTCTTGTGACTCGCTATTTCCGGGGTACCTTGATACATGTAGTCGAAGCAGCCTTTTTGCTGCTGAAGCTAGAGAGGTGAGCAGAGTAAGTCTGATTCCCTGTAAGGACTTCTCTGTTGACATTCAACCCGTGGCGCTCGTATAGCCTTATACAGTTGCGAGCGCCGTAAAACATCTACTAAAACTAAAAATAGTCTGAGAAAATGCTAAACCTTAACCTCTCTTTGATAAACAGAAAGGCCTGTTGACATCTGGAGAGTGCATAGATCTGTCACCTAGTCTTAGTAAGGACTACCGTCACCTGTCATTTCAAGGTGTGACTGTTGCCTTAACTTAAATGTTAACTACGTTTGTGCTCGATGAGACCATCTTGATTACCAGCTCGTTAGTCATCCTTATGAATGGATTTTTAATATATTTACACAATGTAAGTACTTCTCTTATGACCATATTTGAACTTCTGAACTGACTGAAATAAAGTGAATGAATAAAAGAATGAATGAATGTATGGAAGAATGAATGAATGAAATATTTCTTTATTCCGTCAGATACATTAAATGCACCAGACAATGTCAGTTATGAGCGCTTCAATTAAGCTAATTCATAAAGAAGGCTTATCCAGAACCTCGTATAAGTAAGTCGCTCTCTCAAACTGGGAGTGATGAAACCACGCAAAAGCAGATCGGCGCACCAGGTGAGGGTTGCGAGGTTTCATCACGCCAGGATATCATGGGGGCAAACATACGAGGTTTTTTTATTAAGTATTTTTCATACTTTCTCTTACTAATTTAATCTTGTTCTTTTGACACATTGTGAAGAAGGACTGGGAGAAGATGTTAAGCCAAAAAAACGAATTTCGGAAAAATTGAGGGTTACGAGGTTTCATCACTCCACCAGCCATATGTTAGTGTTGTATTGTAAAGTGCTCAGAGCCTGTGTACTCTAATTGGGGTTAAACGTTATACAAACGCCATATATATATTGTTAATATTATTATTATTAATTTCATTATCCACCATTACTTAGCAAACTAAGCAGTACCGTACTCCGTATATATATTGTTTTTGTTACAAAAGTAATATGAACAATTACGATAGAAATGATGAGGCTAGCAATAGATTTTGTGATTTGTGTAAAAGAAAAGTCATCAAAGATTATGTCATTAAACCGATCATTCATACTTTAGTTAATAGGGAAGTAAGTAAAAGAAAACCTTCATGACAGCAGCTGCATCATAAGCATCTCTCTGCAAATACAGCAAGGGCCAGTCTCGATCAGGGGGTCGACTCCTGCCATAGCCTCTTGGATCAAAACAAATGATGTTGTATTTCTTTTCATCCAGACCCTTAAGCTGAGGCATAAAATCTGTAAGTGCTGAACCTGAGAGTAATTTGAATATAAAATGTTTAAGGTCATAACAATTGGATATCTTATACCACAAAAGGAAATATCTGTAGGTTAAAAACAGGTTTCAACATCACGCTAGGAAAATGAAAATGAAAGTAAAGACAAAAACAACAATATTTTTCGCAGGGCTACTATAGTTGCACGTACCATACAACTAAAGCTGTCGAGAATTAAATCACATAAACAGTATTAGTTTAGTCAGAACTCCTTATATCGCCCCCCACCCCTATTCTACCACCAGCCCACTAACCGCCAAGTTTTGCCAATGTATGTAAAGGAACGCCTTTAAGCATAGCAGTTGCACCTTTACAACGCCATCCACCATCTGCCAACTGTCTGAGTTGTGTGGTCCTTATTACACCAATGTAAATTTGCCCCACTGCACGGCCAGCGAATTGGCTGACAGAGGTACCCACTACAAAGGGTACACGGCACTCACTTGGTGTCTTCTTGATAACCTCTTTCCCACCCACGTCTCTGTGAGTTCAGCCTATTTCTAGCATTTTCATTTGTCACGATTTGCTCCTGATTATGAAAATACTATTATTTTTACACTTCAGCCAATATTTTGTTTAAAAAATTGACTTAAAATTTTTTAATCGCCTGGAGATACTTCAAAGGATGTGCACCACTTCGATCTGTGGCAATATATATGGCATCACTAGATATCAGCCCAATGACCAAAAAGGCTGCACGTGGCAGGTGCCCAAGAGGCTTTTATATTGTGAGGACACACAATACTAAACGAAAGGTCTGAGGCAACCTGGGGAGTATCAGGTTTGATTTTTTTTAAAGTACATATCTACATAGTCATTGACCCATAATAGCCTAGCATCTGATCAGGCACAAATTTTTTATTTGAATTTACATAAAGTTCAGTTTGAGCTGGACATGAAGTTGGTTGCAACTCATTTTTTCCCTGCACATGGCAAATGCGCAAGACAGATCTATCATCTAGATGAGTCAAGACTGACCATAATTTGTCTCTAGTCTCTACCACTATTCAAGATGACAATCAATGCTATCCCACTATGCCACCAGTCTTGCAGTACCGCAAACTTCATGCTCGTCTCAAAGTATAATGGGGCTTGACTCGTATTACACATTTTAATTGCATGTGTTGTTTGACCCATACCTGACAATTTCAAAAAGCTTACAGAAGGAACATCGACTTGGGGCAGTTTTCTCTGACATTTATGCAAAAATATAATGTATACTTAATATAGATACATGTATGTCACCGATTTCGTTTTCTTGCCATAGTAAAACCATCTAAAACAATAATATACTGTTACTTTTAATTATATAATACCTTATACGACACCCATAACTCCAAAGTCAGTAAAGGAGGGCCATAGATAATGCATTATAAGATGGCAATCCTTTAAATAAAGAATTTTTTATCCACTCTCATCTCTTGCGTGCAACAGAGAAGCGCCTAACAGCTACATCGCAGACACCAGTGAAGTGTGTGGAACCCACACATAGCAAAATTAGTGGGACATGGAAATCTTTTCGTTATATAGATTTTGTATACAAATTATTTCAGGTGATATCAAGGGAGATAGACAAAAGTATAAGCGCATCTGAAAACCTGCTCACAGCGGTCACTTTCTACAAAAGTTTTCCACAAAACCGTCCTCAGACTGAGTATGTTCAATCAGTGTAAACAAGCAGCTATAGGCTTTCATTAGTTTAGTAGAGTTTTTACGACGCTCGCAACCGCACGTTATATGAGCGCCAAGGGGCGGATGTCAACAGAGAAGTCCATACAGGGAATTAGGCTTACTCCTCTCACCTCTCTAGCTTCAACAGCACAAAGCCTGCTTCGACTACCTGGGAACCCCCGAAATAGGAAATAGCAGGTCACAAGAGTGTGACAAACATTACAAAAGAAATAGAAGATAATTAAAATGAAAATAAGGATTAGGAAAGAAAAAGCAGCATCCCTGCTGCAGTTCAGACACAGTTATGAGCATGACATTGATGAATCAGCCCATTTACAATTCTACTGTGCATAAGAATATATTAATGTACCCCCTTTGGGAATGGCCTAAAGACACTTCAGTTAGTAGCATCGCCCCACGGGGTAGCTGCTAGGCTTAAATCTTAGCAGAGCCCTTCCCACTACACAACGGGACCTGAATTAGTGCAGCACTTACCGAATGAAGTGCAAGTGTCACATGAACTGAGCACACAACAGCTTCCCACACCTGACGCGACAGCCAATACTATACACTGCTGCTGATCAATCAGCATCAAATAACTCAGACCCTGATCTAAGCACCTGCCCGTTTATAATAACAGTCACATTTCTCTGTGATCTTGAGTGACAGTTACGGACAGATTCAACAACAGTATAACACGGATAGATCGAACACAAAAGACGGGAAATCATGCATCCTTCGAACTGTGCCTGAGGTCGCGGGGGGGTTTTTCTTCTTATATTTGTAAGATATCCCTCAAACCACGGATCCTTTGAACTAGCGATGCTGATCCCAATGAATTCAAGCTATCCATCTTAAACTGTACATTGGAATCCTGTTATAAAAAGAGGAAGCTAGGGGACTGAGTGCAAAGAAGAATCCATTCTAGCAGGATTCACGTTATAAGTATAAGGGATCAAGTAATAAATTCAAGGGAAATAATAAAATAGACCAAATCTATGTTTGGCGGGCTGTTTATTTCTTTTTGTTATCTCCCCTGATGATACCCACTGTGTTTCCCACCCCACCACACCCATTGGTGCATTCCATCTGGCTTGCTCACATAAGGTAAACACTACACCCTGCCCACATCACACATTCGCTCCATCCATCATAGCATTGTCACCTCTCCATCCCCGCATCAGAGAAGTGAGAGGCATAGTAGGCCTAGACAATCTAGATTAGGCTGGCCTATCTTGCGATGCTTTCGGCTTGACTGCGCATGCCACACCATCCCCACTCCTTCGCTCTGGCCTTCATTGCTGGCACATATGGGCTCTCCCATTCTTTTTTTCGCCAGATCACCAACAAGTTTCTCAACTGGCAAGGTTTTACAAGGATTGGCCTACCGTATGCACTGTGCAAAGCAGCAGCAATATTCTGCTATAACCGACTGGCGTTTGTCCGATTGCGCTATAGCAATATTTTATTTACTAAGATGAAGAAGGAAAAAAACGGGGTTTTAGAATAGCCTCTTTATAACAGACTTCTTGTTATTTCAGGACTCGTTAAAAGTGGACTCCACAGTAGTTAAAATTGTCCACCCATTAATGAGGACAAAAGTGGTTGTCTGAACAACACATTTGGTTCCTACCTAAAGCACCTGGCAAAAGCAACACACAGTGGGCTCCATCTCCAGCTTGAGTGTAATGAAAATCCACACCATTGGTATGAATCTTTTCTGACTTCAAAACTCTGGAATAAAAATATATTTTTTAAACTTTAACATTTCCAAAACCATTTCATTTAGAATTTCAATCTGGTTGAAAGATTTTAGACCACAATGAAATGTAGTAGACGCTACAAGCCATCGCAATCCTTAAATTCAGTCGACTTTGTTTCAAACAAAGCTGTAAAGTTTAAAAACTCAAGTCCTATTATATCTTGAGTTTCTGGTGTGTGCGTATTCAGCAGAGATCTGAACTGAATAATAGTGCATTTTAAGGCATTTTTCTCTGTAATCTTGTTCATATATGATTCAAGTTATAAATTTATTTGTAAAAACCAAGACCACTTAAAATGTGCTGAAACCATGACGGCTGCAGTAACAGCAGTGAAAAATGGTGTCTTTCAATATATGGCTCCAGTGGCTAAGTGAGCAGTGAGTTCAGACTCATCAAGTAATGTCAACCTCAGCCTCAGTTGATTTGATATATATATATATGCTTTGTCACTAAATTGTGGTCATTGTAAGATAGTGATAAGGACAGCTGAATATTGCAGTTCAGACTCGAGCAAGCTAAACGGCTCTTACCGAGATCTAGATCTCCATTAAAATCTCTGGATTATCATGTTTAGTACTTCACACTCAAGCACGCCTCAGTATTTTATTAGGCCGGCACTATTTCTCCGAACGTTCGGGAAAATAAAGCTGGGCACTATTTCTCCGAAGGTTCGGGAAAATAAAGCTGGGCACTATTTCTCCGAACGTTCAGGAAAATAAAGCTGGGCACTATTTCTCCGAACACTCTGAAATATCATCCTTTCCCCCAAATTTCGGATATTATATAGAGATCTATAATTATAGTATGGGCCTACCAAAGACTGTTCGTATACAATATGGTTCAATCGGTCCAAAAAATGTCCGCCGTAAATATTTATATAAAGAAATGCTACAATTCCAAACAGTTTTTCGCTATAGATATGACGTGTTGCCTATGAAAGGTGCTGCTTTTAAACGTAATGTGTTGTGTTCACTCGTGTGCTGTCTAGATCTAGATCTACGGAGGGTTATTGATAACGACACATAGAACTGGCATCTGCGTTTGTCACTGCTGCGACCAATGTACTGACACTGGCAAGCCCCTTAATGTGTGTGATTCCATAATTTACATGTAATATCCTGTACTTTTTTAAAAATTACGCACATTTAGGGTTCAAACTGCCAATCTTCTTCGGACAGGTGGACACACGCCCTTATTTGTTAATGTTTGTTGTTGTTTATGGGCTGTTCTAATTTTGATTTCTTTCTGTTGTGAAACCTTTCTTTTTCACGTTTTTACACTCATCTAAAAATCTCATCTAGACTAGCTGTTGAAAATTGAAATAGATATAGACCCAAAAATTTGCTCCTGTGTGTGTGTGTGTGTGTGTGTGTGTGTGTGTGTGTGTGTATGTATGTATGTGTGAGTGTTTGAGTGTGTCTGTGTGTGGTAGTAAGTGGAGAGTGAGGAGTGTGTGTGTGTGTTTGTTTGTTTTTCGGGCTTTATTTCAGCCTTTATTCAGTAACAGTTCAAAGTATACAAAAATAGAAACACAGGATCCATTCACTCCAGGACTCATGAGTCATTCGTCTCTTTCAGTTTCACTCTTTCATTCAATTCCCGTGTTCTCTCCCGCGGCTCATCCCCGTCCGCATGACTTTCATACCCCACCCCATCCCTCCAGGCACACACAAAGAAAATCTCACTTGTTCCCTGCGAACCATGGACAATAATATAGGCAAAACACCGCCTGAGCTGCATTCCTTTTGTTCGTGAGCTGTGGACCAGGCCAGGGGTGGTCAGTGTCGTCGTCTTGTAGTTGCTGTCGCCTGTGGATACACTCGCACATTCTTCCTTTCACCCGCTCTTTCACTCACACTGTCTCTCCATCCACAGTTCAGCTCGTCATACGTTCAAAAGTTGCCCACTAGTTATGTTTAGTTAGTGTGTGTACATGTGCATGATGGTGGTGTGTGTGTGGTGGGTGTTACTGAAGGTTGTCTGTAGGCGGGCTTGCCATGCGGTACGTGTTCCTTCCCAGACCAGAGGCAGAATGAAAGTTGGCGCCGAACTCTCGCAATAAATAGATATATATATAGGCAAAAAATCACGAGACCGGAAGCCGAAAACCATTCGGAGAAATAAAGATCGGCACTATTTCTCCGAACGTTCGGAGAAATAGTCACTTCGATTTTATTAAGCATGCCTTGCCTTATCATATTGCTAGATAATTTTACTTTCCCTCTCATCTCATACTTAGATCTAGATCTAAATCTAGATTCTATATTTGATCATCGTTAAATCTCTATTATTATTATAACTTATTAATATATAACCCTCTATCTTAATTAGGCTAGATTTAGATCTACATCTAGATATCCTGATTCTAGATCTAGATTCTAGATCTAGATCTACAGCTAGATCTAATTTCAAAACATATTTTCTTTAAACTTACCTGTCAGAAGTTCTTGACGAACTTGTCGAATAAAAATTGGGGACTGAACTTGATCTAAATTTATACCTCACAATATCAAATACATTTCTTAACCTGTGAGACATTTCCTCAGTCACTCAACAAGATCGTCTATTTGCAGCCAGTTATGATGGACCTAAAAGCATAAGGCTGGTGATTCGAAAAGTAAACACTAACTTGGCCTCACAGAAAGATCAGCTGTCAGTGCTGTCAGTGTCAGCTACTTTCGATTCCTATAAATTGTTGTGAATTGTGTCCCTTGCCATCGTTAGGAAAACGGGACCCGCAGCTGGTGGTGGGGGTTCTGATCTGATTCTCTGAATTCCTACCAAAAAGATTATAATTATTATGTAAGACATTTTAAAGCACAGGGTGATCCAATAAAAAAACAACTGTACAACTTTTTTTCTGAATATCTCGAACAAAAATTGTTCCAGAATGCTGTTACAGATATACATGTAATTCATTCAAAAGGAATTTTCTTTTACCTAAAAGCCACGAAGAAGAAAAAAATATGTTACTTGATTTTAACGACATGAGGGGTTTCAGGCTGCATTTCACCATTGATATGATGTTTTGGTAATTAAATAATCAGAATTGATAATGTTTAATATTTTATTTGCAAGGGTTTTAATAGCCAAAATAATATTTGTTTTCTGCAGCAAAAATTATAGCAGTTTGTTGAGTTTAGCCCTCATAACAGCGCTTCTGCGAACGGTTCTAAAAGTAAAAATTTACCTATTAAAATAATTTATTAGTATCATCATCATGGTGCCCTTTAAGCTGGTGGATCGGGTTTGTTTTCAATATACAGGGTGCCCACTGTAGATAAGATCGGGTCGGGTCGGGGGCAATCGCCCTATAATGCTCGTCGCCTGAAAACAAAACAAAAATAACGCGCTGAAGGGGCTGAGCCGGGTCGGGGGCGATCGCCCCACTCGTTGCCTGAAAACAAACGCGTTTGTTTTTGAGGCGGACGAGCCGGGTAGGCGATCGGCTTGTGCCACGATATCCGCAATATGCGCCCTCTAATCTGGCTAGCAAACTGACCCGACCCGACCCAATCCCATCCGCAGTGGGCACCCGGTCCACTAGACTGTTTTGCAACGATTTTTTATTTTTCTTATCATACATGTTTTCCCAGATGCTTTTTGAGAACCTCCGAAGTCATCACATACAAGACCTGCTCGATAGCAATCACAATCCAATATCCAAAGTGCGTTATGTAAAGTCAACGGGTCCAGTACTAGGCCGTAAGCCTAGGTCCGGTAGCATGATATTAAGAGTAGCCTATTATGATACATTTGACTTTTAGTGAAAAGATAATTCACACTTTTAAAGAGACTGTCAATGTATCCTTTCACCGTAGCCCTACAGCTGCCATGAGTAGTGTTGACAAATCAAGTCTTTCAGTAGCTCCTCCGAAACATAAGCATTGAGTTTTTGCATTGGGTTTTATTTCGGTGGGAGGTGTTCGATTCCATTTGCTTGGAGCCTTGAGATTTTGAATATATGACAAAATCACGATTTGTCTTTTCGAGCAACATTTTTTTCAAGGTTAAAAGGTTGATGACGAACTTTTATAATCTAATAACAAGTATAATAATTATCGGTACCTTGATTTATAGCCTGTGGAAAATTTGACTCAGTTTCATGAGAGAGAGAGAGAGAGAGAGAGAGAGAGAGAGAGAGAGAGAGAGAGAGAGGGAGAGAGAGAGAGAGAGAGCGCGACCGTGCACGCTTGCACGCACGCACGCACACGCGTTGTGCGCACCATTGGTACTTGCGCTCAAGTCTGTGTAGTTTTAATCTTACAAGACCTTGACCCACACTTCCAGGACAATAAAAATAATTGGCGTCTTCAATTTTACATGCACATAGGCAGGCCTATAGGCGTCGAACTAATTGGTTTTTGCCCAGTGAGGATTGTTCACCTTCAGCCTTCAGCAAGCTGGGTCGCGGAGTTGTTTACCTTACGAAATTTAATAATCTTGTACATGAATAATAATTATGATAATTACGTTGTTTATATTTGGATTTATTTGTTTTGATAGTGGTTTTACGTACAGCACTTGCAACAGTTCAGATCATGTTAGCAATTAGTGCCGAAGATTAGAGTCACAAACACAAAAAAGAAGGAGACAAAAGGAAGGCGTTACAGTTAATAGTATCATAGAAAAAGCAAACCACACAAGAGCGCCCATCAACCGCTCGTGCTGTTGCCAAGTTGACAACGCAACCTCAATGAAATGTAATACACAACAGCTAGCATACTCGTTTGGGAAGAAAAATGAGGTTGGGGGCGGGGGTGGGGGGTGGGGGTGTGGGAATAATTAAGGTAATTAAAGATCCAGCCCGATACAGAAGCTATGGTCATATTATACTGGAGGAAAATAAGGTATGCCAAGATCTATGCCCTTTTGGGAACTGAGGTGCCTGATAATATTTTTTCCGGCCTGTTAATGCCAAAGATTCTCCCAAATTCATGTGGAAATGATGGCTTTGATACGCTCATCAGGTCTCAGTGACGTTCAACTGGATTTGGGAGAACAACAGCATTGCAAACTTTCAAATTCATCTCAGACATTCACGCTCACCTACCAACACATTTTAAGGCACACAATTGAGCTGTGCCGGGTCAATTGCAAACGGTTTTTAAACATTTATTATTAGGTCTCTTAATTCTTACGTGATCACAACCTCCGATTCTCTTTCATTAGCGGACCTTTTCACTCGCCATTCCTTCCCATTACTAATACAACGAGTTCCGCAAACATGCAAATACTCAATCTTTATCATCTGAGCACTGCCCCTCCTCCCCCAACCCCATTCAAATAATGGGCACCTCTGATGTTCCTTGAAATCCATCTTTGAAGAAAGATGCTTTTGTCTCCTGATGACCAGGTTCGTAAGAGAAAACCTCTGTAGGTTATAAACAAGAAGAGACTGCATAAAAAATTCTCATATCAATACAATAATAATTATAAAGAAGGCAAGGGATCTCCAAGGATAGACAAGTCTATCATAACCACGTGATCATAACCCTCTATTTTTTTGCCTTCAACAATCCCTGCTTCCGGAATATTCTATTTTGAGCTGCTTCCGGTTTCCCCAAAAGAAAACCACCAGCGACTCAATAAAGTTCTACTTCTACTGTTGAAAAGTAAAATGTCTTTGGTTGTTGGAGTTTGATCCACTTCCGCTTACAATATGGAGACCAGAGCCCGGTTTCGGCGTACTATGAGTACTAACAAAGTTGAAGACAGCAAACAGACAGAACGAAAAGAAAAGTTATGGGGTGATGACAAACCGTGAGTATGCATTCTCGTGCACAACTGTATTTTTGGTTTAACAACGTCTTGTCGTGACCGTTTTCAAATTATTGTGCGACGCGTTTCGTGACCACCGTTATCATCGACGATTGAATAGTTTGCCGATAGCAAATAATGTCATTATTATGTCCCTTGCGAAGTGAGTTGGTACACCACTGAGTTCAGCCAAAACAGTCAGGCTGAACTAGAACTTCTTCAGCTGAGCTTGGCCTACTTTAGTGTTAACCTTGACCTTATCTATGAGGTCAGTTGTCACGGAAGTGGGGCATGGTGGTTCTAAAATTAGTAATTCTTTATTTACAACTAAGGCCAGCCCTGAGTTTTGTTGACTCTCACGGCCACGAGTGAACTTGATTGGCTCATGAGGTTACCGGCGGCGTTTATTGTTGTCTGTTCGTCCATGTGGCAAGGAACTGTTCCTTCCGTGATCAGGTCATGAAGGTCTGAACGTGAGACTGAGGTCGGTGTGTTGTGAATTTTTGTTGAAATGTTTGATTCTGACGCTTTTCTCTGCATTGACTCGCTCTTCGTCTCAAGTCCCCAAGCAGTGATTTTTTTTTTTTTACTGAAGTGGTGAGAGTCTCGCAGGAGTTTGCTAGATTTCTAGTTGGGCTGAAGTCAAGTGAAGTCTGCCTCACAAATAAATTAACATTAGATCTAGATCTAGAATCTAGATCTAGACTAGAATTAATTAGAATTTTAGATTGGCTATTCTTTAGACTTTAGACAATTTTCCCCTTCATGCCTTTTTTTGTTGTTTTTTTTGAAGTGGTAATTTGTTGATTAGATTATAAGTTGTCTTTCCCCTGCTCATATTCCTATTTTTTGTGGCTTGTAAGCTATTGGATTATGTAAAGTGATCTTAGCAGTCTCTTATTAATGGTCTTGACAGAAGTAGATTCTAGGTCTAGAAGTTAAAGGCAGTTTAAGGTTAGATTAAATAGTTCTGAGATTCTTTCCACAATGAATAAATCTTTCGCCTAATAATAAAAAAGAGAAGAAAAAAAATCAGTCATTAAAGACTCAAAAATATTATGAAGTGATAACATTATATTGCCGAGGCAGAGGCATATGTGACTAACATGCAGGCGGACTTGAGAGTCAAAATTTTGGTATGGACTAGATCTAGATTAAATCAGTTTTTATGAGATTTTCACCTTTTCTTGGCAAGCACCTAAACTTTGTAAAAATTATAAACATAGTTTATTGTATTCCTGACCCTGGTGGACCCTACTGTTTTTTTTTTGGGGGGGGGGTGGTTTGGTCATAATTTTGTATAAATAGATCTATGGTGGACAATTTGCACACCTACTTTAAAACTGTATATATTGTCAGACAATAGTAATAAATAAGTTGATATAGATCCAGGTCTGGACAATATGTATAGAGGCGCTTTTTCGGTAGTCTCCCCTACCTACATTATTATTCGCCTATTTTCCTGTTTCGGGAATACAATTTAGTCAAAACTTTACTGATATCGGCCTATATAGAATATTTGAAGAGATTTCATCTTTTGTGTATATTATGGAATAAGATTCTATTTCCTTAAGTACTGTACATGAATGAAAATTGGCTGCTCTTATTGGCCCACATGGGCAAATAAGCTGGGGCTTATTGGCCCACATGGGCCATTTAATGCATTGTTTTTCAAAGTATTTCATACATGGTATTGTCCCAACTTGTTTTCTAACTTCTTAGCTATTATTCATCTTTGTCTTTTTATTTTTAGCATTAGATTGTAAAGCTATACATTCTCAATTTAAAATATGTGATTGATGGACTAATTTGTTGAGCTATTTTTGAAGATGAGAGGACTTTTCGTTCTATCTCTAGCTTTAATAGTTTTTGATTATTAAGATTAAATAAGAAATAATAAATATGGCTATTACTATAGGCATTCTGTATCTTTAATAACACAAATGAGTTTTTATCTTTTGGAATTTTGTTGGTTTGGGAGTCAGGGTTGGTGATTTTTTTTATTTTTAAAATAAAAATGGGTAAAAAATTGATTTTTAAAATTAAAATCAGATTTTTAAAATTTAAATCTGATTTTTTTAAACATTTTAATTATGCATATAGACTTGCATTTGATTACAGTGTGTGTGTTTGTGTGTGTGTGTGTGTGTGTGTGTGCATGCGCTCGTGTTCGCGTAAAAAGAAAAAGAAAATGCTAATTTCAATTATGAAAAAAAAGTAAATTGAATACTGTATTATTTTTACAGTGATAGGGGGGAAAGCAGACTTCTAAGCATGATTATATTAGTCTACTAAACCTTATATCTGTTTTATAAAACCAAGGAAAGGAATTCTGAATGTTTAAAGATGTAAAAACAGAATACATAAAAAAAAAAAGTGATTTAAATCAGAGTTTTATTTTTAAAATCAAGTTGATTTAAATTTTAAAAAATCAACAAATTTAAATCGACCTGATTTAAATCAACCCAACCCTGATTTCAATTATGAAAAAAAAAAGTAAATTGAATACTGTATTATTTTACAGTGACAGGGGGGAAAGCAGACTTTTAAGCATGATCATATTAGTCTTCTAAACCTTATATCTGTTTAATAAAACCAAGGACAGGAATTTTGAATGTTTAAAGATGTAAAAAACTGAATACATTTTTTAAAAAGTGATTTAAATCACCGATTGTTATTTTAAAAATCAAGTTGATTAAAATTTTAAAAAATCAACTGATTTAAATCAACCAAGCTCTGATTTCAATTTATGGAGAAAAAAGTAAATTGAATACTGTATTATTTTACAGAAAGCAGACTTTTAAGCATGATTATATTAGTCTACTAAACCTTAAATCTGTTTTATGAAACCAAGGAAAGGAATTCTGAATGTTGAAATATGAAAAAACTGAATAAAAATAAATTTTAAAAAAAGTGATTTAAATCACTGATTTTTATTTAAGAAATCAAATTGATCTAAATATAAAAAAAATCAACTGATTTAAATCGACCTGATTTAAATCAACCCAACCCTGTTGGGAGTCATTCAAGATTTAGATCTAGATCTATACTTCCCTAATATATTATTGTAGAAATTGACTTACTTTCAACATATAATAATTAACTTAAGCCTTAGAGAAGTGTATAATTATAATATAAAATAATTTCTCTGATATTTAATGTGGATTTTGCTGTTGTATTTTCATTTAGAAATATCATTTGTGGATTTGGGGGGGGGGGGGGGGGGGGGGGGGCAAACACAGGGGAAAAAACCCGCAATTTTTGGGCAAATAATAAATGTTCTAGGGGAAATTTTGTATGCCCCTGTGGGCCAATAAGCACTCCGATGAAAATTACCTGAATTAAACGCTTCTTTTGGAATATTTGGAAAAAACAAATATAAAAAATAAGAATGCTTAGACACTGTCATAATATATATATATATATAGAGAGAGAGAGAGAGAGAGAGATGCCTTCAATTTAGTGCAAATATGTGCTGAAAATGTTTTTTCGATTAGATATTGAGAGGCTTTATTACACAGCAATTTGATCAGTCCTTGAATCAGAATATTTATAATCTGTGTTCACTGAATTGTCCAGACAGCTTGACCGAGCCCAGAATTACCTCTGAAAACATTTGGATGATCGTGATAAAGACATGAAAGGTTCAGCCTTGATATCTTCAACTGAATATATGATCTCTAAAGAGGAACCTAAACCCACCCTAATGGCTTTTGAAGCCCGCAAACTTATGAGAGATAATTCAGTTGGGAGCACTGACAGCTTTGATTCTGATGGACAGTTTTGTACAGAAGCACGCTGCATAATGGATGGCAAAAAGGGCTATGAGAGCCTTGGAAGGTCTGTTTGCAGCGATGGTCAGATTGCTGACAGTGATGACTCTGGAGAAAATACAACCAGTGGCTTTAGCAGTCAGCAAGAAACGCGTTCAGCAAACACAGTTTCACGGCATATCAAGGGTGAATTTGTAAAAACTGTGAGTTCGTTGGGGTCAAGAAAGAAGGTTTTTCAACATCAGAGGCAGCAGAACTACAAACTGAATGAATCTTCAAAAACAAGTGTTCTTCAAAAGATGTGTAAATTATGTGGTGGTGAGATGCAAGAAGAAGTTACAGACACTGAAGTGGAAGAGGACTCTAAACCTGGCATATTTACCAACAGTTGTCAAGTGCTGAAACGTTCTCTGTCGAATGTGATGCCTGATTGGATAATGGAACCAGAGTATATGGTTCATCCCAAGCCTAGAGTCAATAAAAACATGTGAGTGGTTTGTCTTTTCCATTTTGTATCCATAATATGTTAATGTAATTAAAAAAGCGATACGAGGTCTGTGGATTTTTTTCTGGCTGAAATTCTGGGAAGAAAAGTCCTTAGATTAAAGCTGCACAAATTATCATGTCTTATTTGACTTTGGAATGATGACTTGAGATATTAATATCTCTAGTAATTTGTTTCCACTGTAATGTCATTATGTCAGGCAAAAAGGGATGTATCAGAGTGACTGATAACATGACTTTGCTTTTAAACCACGAAGAGTGTCTCTACTAAAATAGACCTATATGTCAAATGTGTAATACTGAGATTAAAGATTTAGCAATAGGGTACTATTTTGGGCCATCTAGGATTCTATCATAGGTATTTGAGATTAAGAAAAATGGATGAGAAAATCATTTTTTCATTTCATTTTTCCCTTCTCCCTTGTCTCAAAAATGATACATAATGACATACATATGTCAGTATAGTTAAGTTCTCTGTCTCTCTACCCTTGGAACATGACCGCACAAGTTCCTATTTCAGATCTGTTCTCAGAAACTGAATGCAGATGTAGCTGGATAGAGGTTTGGCGTCAGTTGGTTGCTCAACACTTCTAGTGCAGATTCGTGAAATGTCTAGTCAAATTCACTATAAAATGTTATACTCCCAACCTTGTGGTATAATGGGGTCCTTGTTCTGTCCTCTATTAGATATAGCCCCTATTTCCTGACATCAACAAGCGAAATGATTCTGCGGTATGATCTGTGTTTGAAAAGTTAAACTTTAAAAAAAAATTACATGTACATTATAATATTTAGAGCTGTTAGTTCTTTCTCTCTCTCTCTCTCTCTCTCTCTCTCTCTCTCTCTCTCTCTCTCTCTCTCTCTCTCTCTCTCTCTCTCTCTCTCTCTCTCTCTCTCTTTATCTCCCTGTCTCTCTCCCTCCCTCTCTCTCTCTTTCTCTCTCTCTGTCTCTCTCTATCTCCCTGTCTCTCTCCCTCCCTGTCTCTCTCTCTCTCTCTCTCTCCCTCTCCCTCTCCCCCTCTCTCTCTCTCTCTCTCTCTCTCCCTGTCTCTCTCCCCCCTCTCTCTCTCTCTCTCTCCCTGTCTCTCTCCCTCCCTCTCTCTTTCTTTCTCCCTCTCCCTCTCCCTCTCTCTCTCTCCCTCTCTCTCTCCCTCTCTCTCCCTCTCTCTCTCCCTCTCTCTCTCTCTCTCTCTCTCTCTCTCTCTCTCTTCTTTCACTTTCTCTCTCCTTTCGCTTTATTCCCCACCCCCTCCCCCCTCTCTCTCTCTCCCTCTCCCTCTGCCCCTCTTTTCTCTCTCTCTCTCTCTCTCTCTCTCTCTCTCTCTCTCTCTCTCTCTCTCTCTCTCTCTCTCTCTCTCTCTCTCTCTCTCCCCCCCCTCTCTCTGTCTGTCTGTCTGTCTCTCTCTCTCTCTCTCTCTCTCTCTTTCTCTCTCTTCTTTCACTTTTACTCTCCTTTCGCTTTATTCCCCCCCTCCCCCCTCTCTCTCTCCCTCTCCCTCTCTCCCTCTCTCCCTCTCCCTCTCCCTCTCCCCCTCTCCCTTTCTCCCTCCCTCCCTCCCTTTCGGCTCTCCCTCCCTTTCGGATTCTTTTTTGTGTGTGTGTGGTGTACAAATTCAAAAATGGGAAATTACATTTATTCCTGGACCAGGGACTACTTGTTTAACTCAAGCAATATGAAATCTACAATCCAAGGGTGTGTTGGTGGTTGGCGGGTGCTCTGGTGTGGCTTGCTCCTGCACTCCTGTCAAACATCTATCGTCCTGATCTCTCCAACTTCTTTTCTGTGTTTGTTACTCACTTGTAACACCTCTGATCTTTGGCACTTATATGGCCTTTTTGTGTTGCAAGTGCCATAAAACTCTTACTAAAATTTAAGACAAGGGTGAGGGAGGTAAGATGATTTAGAAGTGAGCAAATTGGTGACAAATGCTAGCTCACAGAGTTTTGTGCGTGGAAAGGGAGATTATCACTGTACTCTGCCTTGTGGGTGCCATGCACCATGATGTGTTGTGTGTTCCTCTGGAGGCCAGTTTTCTGGTGGTTTCGCGGGTCAGATTTTCACTAGTTTCATAAGGGCTTTATAACAGGGTTGGTGATTTTTTTGATTTTTTAAATAAAAATTTAAAAAATCGATTTTTTTGATTTAAATCAGATTTTTAAAATTTAAATCGGATTTTTTTGATTTTTTTAAAAACGTGGACACAGTTTGGGATTTTTGGTGGCTAAAAGTAAGTTCTTTTAGTGCAAAATGCATTTTCTTTATTTTAACTAAAGATTAATTTAAGCAAGTGCAATTTTAGAAAGCCGTAATCTGCTATATCAGTGAATTATGGCTGCAGACAAACAAAAAATGAAGAAAATGTCAGTCTAAAAGGAAGGGAGGGGTTGGGGGTAATTATGCATAGATAAACTTGCATTTTATTACAGTGTGTGAGTGTGCGCGCGCTTGTGTTTGTCTAAAAAGAAAAAGAAAATGCTACTTTCAATTATGAAAAAAAAGTAAATTGAATACAGTATTATTTTACTACTTACAGTGACAGGGGGGAAAGCAGACTTTTAAGCATGATTATTTTAGTCTACTAAACCTTATTATATCTGTTTTATAAAATCAAGGAAAGGAATTCTGAATGTTTATAGATGTAAAAACAGAATACATTTTTTTAAAGTGATTCAAATCACTGAGTTTTGTTTTCAAAATCAAGTTGATTTAAATTTTTAAAAATCAACTGATTTAAATCGACTTGATTTAAATCAACCCAACCCTGGTTTTCAATTATGAAAAAAAAGTAAATTGAGAACTGTATTATTTTACAGTGACAGGGGGGAATGCAGACTTTTAAGCACGATTATCTTAGTCTACTAAACCTTATATTGTTTAATAAGACCAAGGAAAGGAATTCTGAATGTTTAAATATGTAAAAACTGAATACATTTTTTTGAAAAGTGATTTAAATCACTGATTTTTATTTTAAAAATCAAGTTGATTAAAATTTAAAAAATCAACTCAGCTCTGATTTCAATTATGGAAAAAAAGTAAATTGAATACTGTATTATTTTACAGTGAATGGGGGGAAAGCAGACTTTTAAGCATGATTATATTAGGCTACTAAACCTTATATCTGTTTTATGAAACCAAGGAAAGGAATTCTGAATGTTGATATGTGTAAAAACTGAATAAAAATACATTTTAAAAAAAGTGATTTAAATCACTGATTTTTATTTTAAAAATCAAGTTGATTTAAATTTAAAAAATCAACTGATTTAAATCAACCCAACCCTGCTTTACAAATGAGACGTTTGGCGGATGATGGTTTAAAGGGGTAAATTGTATGTTTTTATATATAAGTGTTCCTTTTTGTGTATTGCAAAATCAAATGGTAAGTTGGCCTGGCAGTATAACGGGGTACAGCATAACATGGTTTGACTTTAACTTAGACTTGGACTCTTGTTCTGCAAATGAAACTCATCTTGTCTATTTTGTTTGATCCAATGTCTTTCTTGGAACAGCGCTAGTACGTGATTTTATGTGTAGCTTTCAATGTTGTCATCCAGTTTAGTATACCCTATAACCAGTAACGACCTCTCTGATACTCAACAAATATTCATTGCCATGTTCTCATGCACATACACCTTCGTACTACAAAGATGAGAATGACCTAAGTGTGTTGCAAGTGCTGTAAAACTCATACTAAAACTAAACGTGACTTCTCGCTCCTCCAGGGCCAGTTGCATATCCCTCTCTGCCCACCTCAATCAGTCACTCAAGTGTTTTTACTTTCCACATGTCACAAAAAATGTTTTCTACTTTTTATTTTGTAAAGCTTTTCACTAAAGCTATGAAGAAATCTTAATGTGGGTGATTGGCAGGTGTTCTGGTGTGGTTTTCTTCTTATTTCCTTCTAATCTTCGGCACTTATATGACCTTATTGTGTTGCAAGTGCCGTAAAACACTTACTAAAACTAAAAACTAAAAATCTTAATGTGTGCCAAAAATTACCATCACAATCAGTATTTGGTTAGACTTAGGAGTCATGGTCTTTAGTATTGGAAAGTTTAAAATAGCGTGGTGCTGTACGGGCTGAAAGTGTTGGATAATCATTGAAAACAAAGGATTCTTATGAACCTGTCTTTCCAACTATTCAGCTGGCAGGTGAAATATACAGTCGAACCTGCCCTGACGGCCACCTCTATAAGACGGCCACCTGTACAAACGGCCACTTTCCATTTCCCCCCTTGCGTTTTTTCTATATAATTTAACTGTGTAAAACGGGCACCTGTCCAACGCGGCCGCGGCCACCTTATTTCAACACACAACCCCTATCACACTAAGCAATAACACCCGTCTAAGACGGCCACCTTAGTGACTCCATTTCGTTTAGTCATTAATTGTGCTTTGGCCCCTGGCGTTGTGGGCAAGCCGTCATAATTCAATCCCCTGTCGCTGTTGTTAGGTAGTCCCTCCAACCGATCATGTTGCGTAGGCCCCTCCAACTGTTGACCAATAGCTACCAATTTTCAGCTGCTGGTGAGGTAAGCGTGTGATCCCTCATAACCCATAAGCCCCGCCCAGAACTTAAACACAAATCGTAAGCGAGATGAGTGGTCACTGTTTACCCAGTCTGTAACAAAGTAACAAAGGACGTCAACTTGAACTTGTGACAGAAACGTCGCTCGTTCTCCGAGTGGTGACGACCCAGGAGTTTGTTTTTACTTCGCACCCGGTCTTCCTTGTCTGATACATTTCGTTTTATTGTCACCCTTTTGCGAAATCAGCAACAAAATAAAAATTACAAACAAAATACAAACCACCACCACCACCAACAAAAACAACAATGCGGCTACTTTCGATTGGGACCTCTGATAGGAATAATTTGTTTTCTTCTTCTTGATCAGTCCTGCCTAAGACGGCCACCTGTCTTATACGGCCACTTTTCTCCTTGACAATGGGTGGCCGTCTTACACAGGTTTGACTGTACTTAAATGTTATATTCATGCCAGTCGAATCCATATGTGAAACTTAATCGGATAGCCTAAGTTGATTAAAATTTTAAAGATGTGAGCAAAATAACTAATAAGATCATATTCTTTGTTTCAGAGTTCACAGTCATGCTGACTCACTCTTCAGCACGAGCAGTGGCTTTACCAACTATTATGGAATTCTCAACCTTTGTCTCATACTGCTGGTGAGAGTTTTTTTTTTAAATCCCGGAGGGGGGGGGGGGGGGGTGAACAAATAAACTCACTGCCCTACTAGTGGGTGTGACTGTTCCAGTAATATCATTTTTGCTTTTTTTGGTGTATATCATGCTGTCTTTTACCTCCTTTTTCCCCCTTTTTTCTCACCTCAGAAAGACTGAGGAGTATATAATATAATCAGCTGTCCCACCCACCGGAGATGCATTTTCCCTGTTGGTGGGATGCCACCCATATGTCACTTGTTTTCTGGTGGCCTTTTTTGTATGTCTGTTCTCGCTGTCTCCGTTCCGTCTGTCTTTCTTTCTGATCTGTTAACTGAGATTCCAGTTGAATATAAGACAGACCCCAAATATCCCCATGAAGGAGCACCCTGTTGACAGGACTGTTTTGAACATTCAGGAAAATTCCCCGCACCTTTCTTCTCTCAATTTGTCTCCTTTCACCTCATTTCCTGCTCTCTAGCAATGTTCTGTCGTCTGCTTTCGTCTCCTCTTTCTGCCCCCACCCCCTCACCTCCTTTGCCCTTTCCTCTGGGCTCCTGATTCTATCTGCAGCCTTTCTACTGCTACTCCTTCGCTTCTTCTTACTGCTGTCTTTCAGCCACACCCCTGATCTTCTGGTAGGAAAGATCTACACCTAGCCTTCTCGGACAAGGGCGAAAAATCTCGGAGGGCCTGTGTGCAAATTGCGCACGTTAAAGATCCCTTGGTGGTCCAAAATCGATAAGAGTAGGCTTCGGCCGCCACCCGGGCAAAATTCCAAATTTCCTACCAACTGAAAACATTAGGTGTGTCCTGCGCGCTCATATAACCTTATGCAGTTGCGAGCGCCGTAAAACACTTAACAAAAACAAACTTTCTTCCTGATTCTTTCAGATTCTTTTCTGTTTGAGATCATTATATCGTTCTGACATTAGAATTTTGATACATTTAATACATGGTCAAAATGGGGAAAAAATATATATATATATTTTTTTGTATTGCTTTCTGGCCATGTCAGTATTGATGGCAACAAGACTGTTGACCACTACACTGGTAACATGTTTGACTATAGACTATAGTGTGAGTAACCATTGTTGGAATCTGAAAGAGGCTTTCAAAACCTTTGTTTGTCCTCTTGAAGATAGACGTTACACACCCTTGACAATGTTTCTAAGGGTGTCCGTTCCATATTGTACCTCCCCCCATGGTGTCTTGATTATTTGACACTTTCAGCAGAAACATGGATATACTTGATAGAATACTATCTTTATTGCTTTGGAATCGACCTCACTTTGTGTGAGAAGACGAAGAGCTTAACCATTATGCGATCAGAACTTGGTTCCCCCACAGTATGAAAAGGAAATATGCATTGTTGGTGAATGCTCTGGTCTCTTGCCCTGTCTGTCTGTAACTCTGTGTCTTCCCCCCCCCCATCCCCCCCCCACGTAATACAACAATCTTCATTTATTTAATGCTATATTTCTGTCGAAATGTGTCTATTATGTTACTGTATTGGCTTGCCACAAAATAACTGGCTATGACCAGTCTTGTATTTCTGGTTATTTGTTCTTTGCTGTACAGTTATATGGTTCACTCTTTGTCTACTTTTTAATTTTGAGTGTAAATTATAACGAAATTATTGTAAAATCTACTCCTTCTCTTTCTGTGACCAGTTCCCCTCTTGCGGTGGATCGCTTGTAATTATGTATCCATAGTTTCTGCTGGTAACATCTTGATTTTGATATGATGTTTGATATTTTGTCATCTCTGTTAGTGTCATTTTGCCGCTCTGGGAAAACTGATATCTGTGGAAGTTTGCTGTGCATGCAAAAGACATACCTACTCTGTACCTAAGAGAGGAAGATTATTTTATTATCTTTTTGATGAAATAGAGTGTCTGTTGCGCCTGAGCTGGCTGGCTCCGACAGACAGGGTCAAAGTAGCCCACTTTCTAAACTGAATTTTATGTAAATAATTTTGTTGAACATTTACAACCACTCTGTTAGAGATTGTATTGAAAAATGTTGGTGAGAGCCACAAAGAATGTACATTTTCAGTTTCCAAGGACTCTCAAGTCATGGGAGTCCCCAAACTTTGGCAGATGTTTTTTTGCTAATTAATTTCTGACAATACCTGACCACCACCTCCTTCGATCGCAAGTATCTTGACTTCTATATCAGATCTATAGATGGGTTCTTTTTTAACCAAAAGCTAGGCAAATGAGCTAGTTTTAAAAATAAACCAATAGCTCCGTATTTCCACAAATTGACAAAAACTTGCATTGTGACACATAGTTTGATTGTGAGGTACTCTCTAGCTAAAATATTTATATGTATATATCATTGTAAAAAAACTTTTGTTTTTTAAAAATTGATACCGTTGTGTATTGTCATGTTTTCTTCTCTGTGTCTTTCAGGTCTTGGCAAATGCTCGTCTTTTCTTAGAGAATATTATAAAGTAAGTATTAAGTGTATTTGTTCCAGTTTATACTTCTTGTTTCCTTTTTTCATTTGGAGGTGGGCAATCTTTGGAGAGCTTTGTCACCAATCTCTTTATCATATATGTCCCAAAAGGGAAAATTCCTGCTGATGATTTGAGTTATCACTTATATGCTGTTAAAAGCAAAGCCAGATTGTAGCTGCAAAAAAACAAAATCTCATAAGACAGCAAATATGAGTTATGCTTAGGGCGAAAAGGGGAAGTTGAGTTAAAAGAAAAACTTTTCTCTAGCTTCCGGACGTCTGGAATAAAAGGAGGTATGCTTTTTTAATTGACTCTGTTCGTGTAATGGGTTGAACGAAGGACTTTAGGAAAGTGCTTGATGCACGTTACAAGTAATATACAAATCTACAACCTGTTAAACAGTAGCAAAATGATAGAAATGAAATTCTCTTTCTCTCTCCCTCTTAAAAATACCATCTCCACTGCCTTTGTTCTTTATTTCTCACCTGTATGAGATCCTAACTCAGATTTTTATAAAAAGATGGTCACTCCAATGAGTGCTCACACTCTCTCTCTCTCTCTCTCTCTCTCTCTCTCTCTCTCTCTCTCTCTCTCTCTCTCTCTCTCTCTTTCTCTCTCTCTTTCTCTCTCTCTCTCTCTCTCTCTCTCTCTCTCTCCCTCTCTCTCTCTCCCTCCCTCAGCTGCTGGTTCAATATAGTGCATAATTTTTCAACATGTGCCTTTAGCATCAGATACAGAGAAGAAAAAAAATCGACTTCATTGTTACTGAAATGCAGAGGCAGAAACTGAAAAAAATTCAAGCTTATTGATAATTCAAGTCAATCCTACAGGCAGCACACAAAAATGTGCTGTGTCTCTGAAGGAAGCACATGCCAATATTTTAAATCAGAAATAAACCCAAGTCTTTTTTTAGCTCCATCTTTTTTTTAGTTATTCATCACCGTGCCATGTGTTTAACTCTTTACCCCCCAGGGCGGTGCCACTGACTGAAGTGTCTTTAGGCCATTCCCAAAGGGGGGACATTTTTAGTTCTGGTGCACAGTAGAATTGTAAATGGGCTGATCTAACAATGTCATGCTCATAGCTGTGCCTGAAATACAACAGGGAACTGCTACTTTTTCTTTCCTAATCCTTACTATCGTCATTTCCTCTACTTTTGTATTTTTGTCACACTCTTGTGACCCTCTATTTCCGGGGTGCCTTGATAGTCGAAGCAGACTTTCTGCTGCTGAAGCTAGAGAGGTGAGCAGAGTAAGTATGATTCCCTGTAAGGACTTCTCTGTTGACATCCACCCCTTGGTGCTCATATGACCTTATGCTGTTGCGAGCGCCGAAAAACTTCTACTAAAACAAAACAGTTTAACTCTTAAGAAACTTATTTCATTGCATTTTTTGTTTTGGACAGGTATGGAATTCTTTTCAACCTGTCTTTCACTGAGTGGTTTTTCAAAGAGCCGTACAACTGGCCAAACTTGATATTGACGTCATGTGAGTACATCATTATTATTATCTTTATTATTATCTCTTCAAAACTGTTTTTCAAAGTTTCTCTGTCTTCGTTTATGGCTTGGTTCAGTTAAGTTTAAACTTGAATATTATCCAAATATTGTGTCGGTTGTAAATTTGGATTGAAAATGTACTGCTTTCCTTTACAAAAGCTGTTTGTCACTTCCATCTAATCCAGTGGTGCTGTTTCTAAAAGGCGTAATTTTGTTGCGTCCTTGTACACGTATAAAGAACACTTAGTTTTTTTTAAAGTCCAGTGTAAACTCATACGTTCCCCTTTCTCACCTCCCCTTCCCTTTTTTTTTTTGTACTAGTGAAAACGATTGTGTAACTTTCACTTCCTGTTGTTTAAACAATTTTATTAGAAAGATAAAATGGGCACAAAGTATAATGCTGGCTGAAACCTATTTCAGATGAAAAGAGCAAATTACATTTACTGTACCCATGTTTTTGTTAACGTTATAGCTTATAGTTTTGAATGTTTTTATCACATATGGCAGATTAAAAAATTACATTTCTTTGTTACTGTTTTGTTGTTGATTGGAACTACCGTTGTGTTCTATAAAATGGACATAAATATGTTAGGAAAGCTTCTTTGCTTTCCCTCTGGGTCCTCTGTCTGTCTGGCTGCCATTCTTTATTTCTATGCCTTAGGTATCACTGTTTTTGTTCCGGAACTCTTTAAAGCATCCATTTAAAGTACAGAAACGATTTTAATGTTTATCCTGTATTTTATATTATGTTTTACTATTATGTGGGATCTGTGTTTCCTCAGATGTGCTCGTAATTTTACTTTCCCAATCTTTTTGTAATACTGAAAATTCGTTCATTTTACATTTGTGTTTGTCTTCGTAGATCACCATAGAACCATCTCTTTGGCTTTCAATGAATTGGGCATATTTAAAATCGGACCTGAAAATTTGTACAAATACTGTCAAATGTCAAATTATTGTCGATAAAGCTATTTGCATTCACTCAGAGTGAGACGGCGTCGGTAACCTAGTGGTTAAGCTACCGGACTCGTATTCGTGAGATTGGGGGTTTGGGGGTTCGAGCCTCAGCTCGGTCCGACATTGTGTCCTTGGGAAAGGCACTTTACACAAACTTCCCACTTGGCTCGGTCCTATCGGAGACGGACGTTAAATTAGGAGGTCCCACCTCTTAAATAACCTAATAGTGTTGATAGTGGCGTTAAACTCATACCATTTCACCATTTTTTCACCAGAGTGAGACAAGTATATAAATAGACTATAACTGACTGAATCTTTAGGTTTTGGAGCATCAGCCTCCATGGGGCTACCCAGAATATCCTTTCTGACACGTTCTGCCATACAGATTGTGATTGATTACAATGGGACACGATTACCCTATTTTAAATTTCTTCACAATATTCGAAATAAGGCTTTGGCAATGAGATGTCTTTGACATTTGAAAGGGTAGTAAGAGTAGAGGTGAATCTTAGAGTAACAGACGAGAATCTCGTTCACCAAAAATTGTTGAGTCCCAGAAGACCACACATACATGCAGCTGTCTTCCAAGAGCAATAAAATTGACAATTTTGGGGTTCTACATTCAGTTTAATCCATGTCAATCAGAAGGACTTTGATTTTTTAATGTTTTTTGAATGACACTGAGCCCTTTCCTTTTTGCGATGGAAGGCCATCATATCATTTTGTTGTTGGTTAGAGTACGCCAGTGGCAGGTTCGTCTTTTCTCCCCGTTGTTTCTGTCTACTTGTCTTTCCTTTTCCCTGCACTAAATGACCGCTGTTATTGTGTCGAATGGCTCACCAACAGCGGGGGAGTTTTACCCATGATCATCGAGCAATTACAAGATTGCCGATAACTGTACTTTCATGAGTGTGGGTGGTTGGTGGGTGCTCTGGTGTGGTTTTCTCCTTTTTTTCCTACCAAAAAAAAACAAACGACAAAAACTATCGCCCTTCTCTCTTTTCCTCCTTTTTTGTGTTTGATACTCTCTTGTAACACCTCTAATCTTCGGCACTTATATGACCTTATTGTGTTGCAAGTGCCTTAAAACTCGTACTAAAACAAATCAAACCGAAATTAAGTAATTAGTCCTGTACTCAACTGTGGTTTGTGAGTCCTTAGTTCTGAGGGCTGCATTTGTCGATTTGATGTCTCCTTGCCCTAGTGGTTTTTCCACCATGTTTATTAAAGTGCCAGAAAATTTCCTCTTGAAAACGGCTTTGGAGGGTCCACACTTGTTGGCTGGATTTCCTCTACATCCTCCCTTCGCCATCTCGCTTTTAACACACAGCTATGTTCATACAGATCGGATTGAAAATGGTTTCTCTTTTTTTTCGATGATTTTCTTAGTATTATCGTCCTTCAAGTAGATTTCCATATTTCTATCAAATATAATATATTTGACAGAATGTATTAGTGGTAATGTAAAAATGCGTTTCTGTTATGACTGCATTTGCTATCAGTGCTGAGTGACCTCAGCAAACTACTGATTAATTGTTTATGTACTGTCACAAAGTGCAAACTCACTAGTCTTCTCTGGCCGTGTAGTCATTCGCAAGCACTCAAATACTTGCAAACCGGACTTGTGCCATCGGTATCGTTAACCCTGCGGGTCAGTGACTTATTTAGGAGACATTTCCACGATAGTCTGGCATACGTTAAGGTCACCTGCTGATAATGCAATCGGGCACAAGTGGACGTGGATAAGTCAGATACCATCGCTTACCTTGATCCGTCGCTTTGTGGTAAGGCTGACGGGGCAGTTCTACAGACTTTTCACTTTTATTTTATTTTTCAGTACGGCCATCTGTCTCAGACTAATTTTTGCGGAAAGGCTGATCGTGATACTAGCGTCGTTTTCGAATCGTTTTTACGCTTTTGATATTATCATTTAAACCGCCTCTTAGATAACCTAGTAGCTGTGATAGGAGCTTTAAAACCCATACACTCACCCCCCCCCCCCCACTGAATTGTCTTTGAGCCGTTCCAAAAGGGGGCGTATTAACATGTTCTTATGCACAGTAGAATTGTAAGGGGGCTCTCGTGGCCTAGAGGTTAAGGTGTTGGCCTCTCAAAGGTCCCGGGTTCGATTCCGGGTAGCGACCAAAAAATGTTCTTCTCTAAAATTGTCTCCTTTCACATCCTTTCCTGATCTCTAACAATGTTCTGTTGTCTACTTTCATTTCCACTTTCTGCCCCCACCCCCTCACCTCCTTTGCCCCCCTCCTCTGGGCTCCTGACTCTTTCTGCAGCCTTTCTACTGCTACTCCTTGGCTCCTCCTAACTGCTGTCTTTCTGCCACACCCCTGATCTTCTGGTAGGAAAGATCTACACCTAGCCTTCTCGGACAAGGGCGAAAAATCTCGGAGGGCCCGTGTGCAAGTTGCGCACGTTAAAGATCCCTTGGTGGTCTAAAATCGATAAGAGTAGGCTTCGGCCGCCACCCGGGCAAAATTCCAAATTTCCTACCAACTGAAAATATTAGTTGTGTCCCGCGCGCTCATATGACCTATGCAGTTGCGAGCGCCGTAAAACACTTTACAAAAACAAAAAAACAAAGAATTGTAAATGGGTTGATTTACCAATGTCATGCTCAAAACTGTGCCTGAACTGCAACAGGAAACTGGTGCTTTTTCTGTCCTAATCCTTACTATCGTCATTTCCCTCTACTTCTTTTGTATGTTTGTCACACTCTTGTGACCTGCTATTTCCGGGTTGCCTTGATAGTCAAAGCAGACTTTGTGCTGTTGAAGCTAGAGAGGTGAGCAGAGTGGATACGTAAACTAAGCCTGATTCCCCGTTTGGACTTCCCTGTCGACATCCGCCCCTTGGCGCTCATATGACCTTTTGCAGCTGCGAGCGCCGTAAAACCTTACTAAAATTCTTTCCTCCTTTTTTTTTCTTTGTATGATACCCTCCATTCTTCGCCGTCTTATGTGGGGTAGCGGTGAGGCCCTCCACCATCGCACGTTGAAGTTCGATTCTCGTTTGGAGATAATTTTTATTATCTCGGGTCTTCTGGGATTTTGTTTACCTCTAGGTCTGGATTTGCCGTGACAGGCAGGGTCAAAATCCGCCTCCTAAATTCTTAAAATTTTTTGTCTATGGGAGCGTAAAACACCGACGTTACCCCCCCCCCCCCACCCCTAACTGTTACTATATTTTCCACACACACACACACACACACCTTAGGACGATAGGTTAAAAAACAACAACTGATTTGTTGATTCTTTACTCCATGCCGCCATGACGTGAAATGTAAATCAGATGGAATCACGAAACCCTCTAATACAGCTCACGCATAGCATTTCAGTTCACATTTCAAACGCAGAGGAAAAACGAAATGGTAATGGCGACGAATGACAAACATAACTCATGGTGTCATCATGGTAAAATTATTATTATTTTAGAGAGGGAGGGGGGGGTTGATCAGAATACTGCAAGAAACGGCGTCACTCGTGAGTCTTGTAGTTAATTTTGGTACGCTGGTTCTGGATTTGATATCATTTTTAAAAACAATAGAAATAGAACATAGTTTTTGGTAAGTTTGTATAGGAGTATTGTATCGCTGGCGAGGGGCCAACCGTCCGGCCCCAACAAAGTTAAAATATGTTGCCGTGCCTGATTTTCCTGGCGTGAGGACGGACTGAAGTCCGGGCGAGGTTTAAAAACTTGTCTGTTCCAACTGTACGTGTAAATAGTCCCAAAAGTCGTGTCGATGGGGGTGTAAAACTAACTACAATTACGTTACGTTAAGCGGTACTCTAAGGTATTCAATAAGCGTTCCCCGCGTATTAATTTTCTGTTTTTTTACGCCCCCCCCCCCCCCCCCTTTTTTTTTTTTTTTTTTTTTCCCCCCCCCCCCCCCCGTTTATTATTTTCCTGTTTCCAGCTTGCCACGACCGACGATCATGTGAAACATTATATATCTAGAATCTAAATATCTGAATGAAACTTCTTTTTTTTAGTTGTAAATAGCAATTACCCTCAGTATTAGTACCGTTACCGGGTTGGCTCCCTCAATTTTTTTGGTGCTTTTTGAAAACTTTTGTACATTGTTTTATATTTTTTTAAATGAAACTGGTTTATTCCTAAATGGGAAAAGTTGCAACAGTAACTTAGTAAAATCACAAAAATTTCATGATCTCTTGTTCTTTTATTCACTGAAAGAGAAATAAAAACAGATTTGTTCCTACTAGTACAGGGTATTCGATACCCTAGAAGAGAATCTCGCGACATACGAATAACCACCAGCATCTGTGATGTTGCGGTTAGGCTCCTCGCCGTGGCACGCAGAAGACATTAAATCGATTCTCGTGTGAGGAGTTGTTTTGTGTGGTTTGAAAAAAATCAATCCCTTTCTGCCTGATGGCTTATTGAATCTTGTATCCCTCTCATCCCAGGTAGGCCCTGGCAGGCTGGATCGAAGCAACGCGTATCCTAAACCATATACATTTTTATCTGTAACTACTGCAGAACTACGATTACATCAATTACAAAAATAATTATGTGGCTGTTTGTTTCCATTGCAATTGTATGGCTACACATTTTTGATAAAGTAAAACGTGCGATGTGTTGATGGTTCCCCAAAAAAATTCCCGTTCACTATCCAACCGGCTTGTGTAGTGTAGCGGCTAAGCGCTTTTCGTCGCATGCAGAAGACATGATTCCGATTTCCGAGTGGGTAGAGCTTTTGTGGAGTTTCTCCGTCTTTCTGCCGGGATGTTGTATCCGTCTCAGTTAAGGTTGAACCTGATAGGCGGGATCGAAGCAGCTCGCCTCTCAAATGATCTTAGTAGTTGTAAAGATGGGGTGTAAAATATTTAGTTACAGTTTTTTCACTACAGCCTGATGTAAAGGAAGGTTTTTTTTCGAGGTGGGGTAGGGTGTGTACATCGGAATTGCGAAGGGATTGAAGTTTTATTCATGCTCGTATTTTTAGCTTCTCGGTTGAGGAATGAGTGTTTGGTGATAGTGTCCTAAGTGAGACATTTCATTTAATGTTGTTTGTCTGTTTCAGCTATTGCTGTTTATCCTGCCATCGCCCTTTTAACAGAAAAGGCATTGTCTAAGGTAAGGGGACAACTTATCTCGCTTACTTTCTTTATATGTGCATGTTTTGTTTTTGTTTTTTATTTGGTCATGATGTTAGATGACATAGACAGTGTCTTAAAACAACTGTACTTGTGTATTTCACTAATAAACGCGGATAACTGCTTTTCTTTAAAAAAAAAAAAGATTTTGGCTTTGCTATCTTTCATTATGATGTTTGCTGACTGGTTTCCTCCTGTATTCCATGTGCATATTCCTTTTTGTTTGTAATTCAATGTTGTTGGCGGCGGTTTGTAAAAAAAATTTTTTTTCTAGATCTGATGTTGCCACAATATTATCCTTAAAAAAATCTTGCTGCTTTCAATCCGTACTTATGCTTTTATTTAACAACACCCGCTCCCTCCCCACTACGGAAGAAAGGCATTAAATAAATTCCAGAAAACGGAACATAATAAAAATAACAAAACTATGGTTTAGTTTAGGGGAATACAGATACATTTAGCGGGCTAGTCCCCCGCTTGTGAGGTGCCATTCGTCCGTCTCTCTAGCTCTCTGGCGTAAAGGTGACATCTTTTGCCCCTTCTTGCTATGTCTTCTGTTTCCATCTTTCTTTCTTCCGTGAACAGATTCTTCGGTCCAGTAAAAAATGGACCCCAGAACCCTCACAGTGTGGGGCACCTTGTTGACGGGGGAATGCGACCCGTCCGTGTTCCCCGGGGTAGCATTCTCACCGCCTCTGCTTTTCGAAATAAAAATACATTCGCGGATTTTGTAGCTCAACAGGTATAATATTCTCCTTTCAACCTGGAGTTAAGAGTTTTCTGCATCGGGCGGGGAATCAAAACGACGATGTAAAAATTGAAGTTGATGTGCGTGGGTGAGCGACGCAAAACCGCGTCATCAATTTTTGCCATCGCGATACATTTTTGTGCTCGTTAGCGCACCAATGTGGACAGATATCGTTATAATGTGGAAGAATAAAACATCCTAAGCTTTCCTTTGGTTATAAAGCTTGTGTTTGTGGCGTGATTATTTTGAAATTATGAAATTAACTTGTTACTAGAATACAAACATTTTTCAGTCAGCCCACGTAGAACTTCTAAATTTGTCAGCATACATATCGAATGGAACTGATTTTTTTTCAATATTTGCTTTGAATTTGGTAAATGTTTGCCAGCATTTTTAAATCAATAATTAGATTGGACTATGCAACCAAACTGTGTTGACAGCACCATAAAACAAATATGCAATCAATCAAATTGTCAGTGGTCTGTGGGCTCTCTTTTTTGTAATGTGACTGTCTGTCTTAATGTTTACTCATGCTTTTTTTCCGTACTACTGCTGTACACATTCCTCTTTGTTTTATTATTATTATTATTGTAATGTGTCCAATTGCGGTTAGCAAGTCGTAGCCAACCAAAGGGCAAAGGAAAACGGTGTCCTACTGAAAGAAAATAAATATTTTTACTTCAATCGCCGCAAACATGGCGTGCTTTAAAACTGATAGGGTTAACATGACATGTTGTCGGGGCTCTCTTGTAAGCGCAGCGTGAATAGGACCACCTTGCCCTTGTACCGGCTGACTGCCGGATCAGCTGGTGGACGTGATTCACGGGTGTTATGTCAATGCTACACAAGTCTACCGCTGGAAGGACGCGCCGTATCGACACATGCGTGCCTTTCTGAAGTGACCTTTACTTTAAATAAGAGGGGGTAAATATTAACGTGGGGGAAAGGCCTCTGCACTTTTCACGACTAGTGGTAATTATCTAACAGGTTACACGTCTTTCCTTCTCTTAAACTACGAGGTGCAGCCTTGACGTCTAGGGTGCAGCGTCTGCATTCCAGTGACCTCTGTCTGTCTGTCTGTCTGTTTGTCTGTCTGTCTGTCTGTCTGTCTGTCTGTCTGTCTGTCTGTCTGTCTGTCTGTGTGTCTGTCTGTGTCTGTCTGTTTGTCTGTCTGTGTCTGTTTGTCTGTCTGTGTCTCTCTCTCTCTCTTTCTCTCTCTCTCTCTGTCTCTCTCTCTCTCTCTCTCTCTTTCTCTATCTATCTATCTATCTCTCCCCCCCTCTCTCTCCCCCCCCTCTCTCTCTCTCTCTCTCTCTCTCTCTCTCTCTCTCTCTCTCTCTCTGTCTGCCTCTTGTCTGTCTCTGTGTCTCTGTCTCTCTGTCATTGTTCTCCCACCTCCCTCTCTCTCCCTCTCTCTCTCTCCCTCTCCTTTTCTCTCCCCCCGCCCCAGGCGTAACCTGTCCGTCGTATTTTGTGGAAATTAAGTCTGTCAAAACAGGTTAATGAATTTTGTACTTGTGTTTGTGAGTACTGGCAGGTTGGGGACATTTTCTACTTCAATGTGCACAGTTTTATAGTGAGTTTGGCTTCTACGAGGACCTTTGTTTTTTGTTTTTTTCTCTTCTTTTCTTCTATTCACCATAATATGGAGCCATGCACACACTGCACGCTCACACACACACACACACACACTCTCTAATTTTGTACTACCCACATTATGTGTGCTGGACCCAACAGTAAGCTATAGGGACGCCTGTGGTCGGGATCGGACGAGAAAAAAGGGCAGATAGACATAGGTGGTGGGTGGTTGGCGGGTGCTCTGGTGTGGTTTGCTTTTTCTTTCTTATCAAACATCTATCGCCCTTATCTCCCCTTCTTCTTTTTTATGTTTGTTACTCTCTTGTGACACCTCTTAGTATTCTGGCGCTCATATGACCTTATGCAGTTGCGAACGCCGTAAAACTTTTACAAAAAACAAGAAAAAAACAAAAGACATAGGTATCATAAGGAAGGGGGTGGGTTTGCGAGGCTCATGGCATGTGATTGTTATCTTGAGGCGCACTTGCTGTTTGTTGTGTAACCCCTGCTCGAGCGAGTCTTTCGATTTTTGTGCAGACGGTCAATGTCCTGAGGATTTTTGGGCATGACCTCTTACATCAACAACATTAGTTCAACGATCTTTCCATCCTTTTCAACATGCCCAGTTTTATCCTATCTCAGAACGTTAGGCCGACTTAAAAAGGTCTTGAACTTTTAATCAGGCCACGTTCTGTATTCTATTAGTCGCTTATGTCGCAAATCGGTCCATTAACCCCCCCCCCCCCCCCC
>NW_004797573.1:563410-564567 GCF_000002075.1 Aplysia californica | reverse complement strand
CACGCGCGCACACACACACACACACACACACACACACACAGAGAGAGAGAGAGAGAGAGATGGGAGCGGGCGGGGGGCTGGCAGACCGACAGACAGAGACCTTCATAGAGTTATCAATACAACATGGTACTCGTGGAGGTGTATCTTTGGTCTTCGGGACGAACGTCCTCTTGTTTGTGTTCGTGGAGGTGTGTCCTCCAAGGCTGCTTGGGGACAAGGTCTTGTAAGTTGTTCGGGGCCTGTCGAGGTCGACCTTGGTATATAATATTCTTGTGAAGATTGCACGTTCATTTGACGCGAAGTATTTTTATCGCGGCCGTGACCTACACTTTGCTGTCACACAGCTGCGTGTCGCTACGTACCTGTGTTAGAGAAGCCTCCGACGTATGTTCACCTGTAATGCTAAGGGGTTTTGGGGGGAGGGGATGGAGACAGGGCACCCGCCCGTGTGGGCTAGGCTTTCTTTCATTTTTAAATTCGAGAAAGCTTAGGGTCTGGGGGATAATTATCCTGTTTTTGATACTCAATAGGTGCATTTTGCTTAGAAAACTGAAATGTGTACGTTGTGAAAAAAAAAAAAGAGAAAAACCTCCCAAGATTTGAACCTTATAAAAGCACGGTTTGAGCACATGTTGTCATGAACAAACTGCTATATATAATGTATATTACAAGCCTTTAGTAAAGCTTCAGCTGGGGAATAACTCAATTGTTATGAATTTGGCCAACAGTGCCTTTTGTATTGAGACCGTATAAGTGAGGCATCCTGGTGAAATCAGGCGCTCGTCAAAATAATGAAATCAAAGAAACTGGGGTTTGTGGGTGCTCTGGTGTGGTTTACTTCTTCTTTCCTATCATACATCTATCGTCCTTATCTCCCCTTCTTTGTTATGTTTGTTACTCTCTTTTAACACCTCTAATCTTCTGGCGATCATATGACCTTATGCTGTTGCGAGCGCCGTAAAACCTCTACTAAAACTTAAAAAACTGGCATTTTTTTTCCTTTGGGCAACATTGTTCAGAGTTTCTTGTTTTGGCTCAATGCCTTTTATGTCTATTTAAAGTCACATTGCTGCATGTATTTTTACCGAAAAACTTTGATCAAAGGCACAAAAAATATACACTTCACTTTTTAAGGACTCTGAAGCTTTAGAAGTCAC
>NW_004797573.1:543384-563199 GCF_000002075.1 Aplysia californica | reverse complement strand
AATATCTCAACTTTTATTCAATATATGTATATATTTTCTTTTTAGCAAGACAAATCAAAAAGCTTTAAGATGATACCAATCCCTCTGCATGCCTCAAAATTTGCAAGTCTCCTCAGGGCAACTTTAAATTTCAATTTGTATGTCATGTATACGGTGTGCTCAGATCGTCTTTGTCTCTGTAGTTTATAGATAGATTTGATGATCTAATCCCTTTTTTTCTTCTGATTTCGCACAGGGTTACATCAGTGAAAAGTTTGGTGCTGCCATCTATGCTGTTGACCTGCTCACATTACTGGTGCTGCCTGCTGCTGTCATTTACTACCTACACCCAATCATAGGTAAGACTAGTAATATTCCGCTCTTTTTAGTATTCTTATCCTTAATATTCACGAAGTTTACCTTTTATATTGTAATGTTCCCATTTGGAAATGCTTCTTTAATTTGAACAAATTTTGATTCCTTTTTAAGACTCTGATTGTGTAGATTTTTTATTAGACCTTTACAAATGCATGTTGTATTTTCAAACTATTTAAACTATGGAAATGTGCTTTAGGCATTTGGGGGTTGAGTTTCATATTGTCTATGGAAGGGCTTCCTGCTTTATCATGACTCTTGAAAATTGCCCAATACAAAATGTCTTCCTTTGTGAGGTCAGCATTTTTGGTCCTGAGTCAGGCTGCTTTTTGCATTTAATAGTGATGTGATTCTGTGCACACTATAAACAAAAATGTAATCATCTTCTTTCAATCGACACATATGACAGTGCTAGAAACTTATGATGAATCATTTTGAATCCAACCCTGTATCTTCTTGATATTGTTTTAAATAGGATATAAAGAATGAAGTTACCTTTTCACTAATAATAATTTTCATTTTGCTGTTGTTCACATTGACAAAAATGCATGTTCTGAGATTAGACGCAGCTTGAAGAGCGTGAGTGAAGCTTTCCTGACTAGTTCCATCAGCCTCAAATGAAGTAATATCTAAGATCCTGGTCCACTTCTCAAATAATAACCTTAGTGTTGAAAGGGGCCTGAAACCCATACATACCATACACTTGACACATTGTGCTTATCTAAGAGGAGATAAAAGGGTTTCTTTAAAAAACTAACAATGCTTGCCGTATTTGGCACACCAGCCACAATTTGCCTATCTCAGTCATAGAGTGTTTGTGTCATGCCTGGTCAAATGGAACACTATTTGTTTTGGTACTGTTGAGTACTTTTTTATGTGTTCATAAAATGTCCTCAATTTACAAGTTGTGTCCCCTATTTTTTATCAGCTCCAGTGGTTCTGGATCTAACAGCATTTCTTTCTATTTTGTATTTTCCGCAGTGTTTTCTATTTCCACCTTGGGCATTGTGACAATTTGCTTTTTGAAGTTGGCATCATATGCCCACACCAATAGCTGGTGCAGAAAGCATCATGCAGCAAACAAACTCAAACGACGACGCTCAGTGGATAGCGGTCCTGATGGTAACTTGCTGGTTATTTATGAACTAGACTTTTAAAGAAGAGTGACTGACGTCTAAGTGTTTGGAATTTTACGGTGTTATGGTGTACGCTCAAATTGGTCAAGTCAATATTTGTCAAAATTTACTCTCCAATCGTTTGCAAACAAAATGAATTCAGTGCTCAATGGCAACACAAACCATTCACTTACGATGTTGTAACTAAAAAGTGCGCATGTCTAAAGAGAGGTCATTCCTACATTTCTTTTACTGCTATGCTACTCTGTTGTTGATCAGCGTCCCTTGGGGTTAAGAGATGACTTATTACCATCACTGATGGGTTGTACACATTTCTTTTGTCATGAACGTCTTGAATTCCCGATTTGGGTTGCCCAGTGTCATGCATTTCACAATGCATTATATTAGCACTTCTTTTAGCATTTTGCGAAGGACTTGAATTCACAAATTTCTTAAAAAATCATGAAAGTCAGGAATTCAAGTCTCGTGTGAACCCCCCCAAACGGTAGGACATTGCCACTACTATTGTACTCCTAGATAATTTTGTTCCCTCTGATGCAGGTGCAACTGCTGTTAACAGTTCTGGCAGCGGACCCCAGGTCTATCCCAACAACTTGAATGTAAACGGTGAGCAAAGAATTTTTTTCTCTTTGTTGTTTTTCGACAAATGTTGGTGAAAAAATGTTTGTCTCAACACAGGTTGTGTACCCATCAAATTGTTCTTTCAGTCAAGACAGCGCTCATGTTTTGATGTTAGAATTTTAAATTTATTGTGAAGAGTGCTTGTCATACAAACTGAGAAAGGTTATGTTTCTATAATTGATATCTTTTGGTTGTATGAAAGTTATTTTTTTCTGTGCTCAATTTGGGAGGTTGGAGTGCGCCACTGGTAGGTCTTACTTCTTTACTTTCCCTCTGTTGTTTATGTCTGTCTTACATTTTCCCAGCACTAAATGACCATTATTGTGTAGATGTGCTTCACTTTACTCAAACAAAAAAACAATCTATGCTCAATGACACACTCAAAGAATGCAAATGTTGATTCTCAAAAACTTCTTTTCCTGAAAACAATTTGTTTGCAGACATGGTATATTTCCTGTTTGCACCCACCCTGTGTTATGAGCTGAATTTCCCACGGTCTGCTCGCATCCGGAAACGATTTTTGGCTAGAAGACTCCTAGAAATGGTAAGTCAATAACTCCCCTTAACCTTTGCTTCAGTTATGAAGATGTGTACTTGACATGGATAGTTATGTTGTTAAAGGAGTTGTTTTGTTTTTTAAAGAGAGAATCTCCTACACAGCTTAGTGAGCCTGTAATGTGTGTATGAGTATATTTATATATGTGTGCACAGTGGAGTTTGGCAGATCATGTATAATGTACTTTAATGGGTGGTCTGGTGTGGTCTGCTCCTTCTTTTCAATCATCTCTATGACCTCTGTACTTGTGGCCATTAAATAAGCTCTGGACATCAGGGTTGAAAGATTGAAGAAAACTCGATTCTTGTGTAATATTTGAAATCAAATTCACTGCCTCTGGAAAATTTATTTTTTCAAATGGAGCAGTCCTTTTACGAACCAGCAGAATTATTGTCAAACACGTTCTTTTTTTTACCGTCCTATTACCTAGCAGAAAATATTTGATTAAAAATGTACTTGACCAATTGCCAAAAGTTGGCTGAGGTCCATTGTTCAAATCATTACTGCTTGTTCCCACCATAAATCACAGCCACCTTAACGCCCTTCTCTTTCTTATGCTTTCTGTCTTCGTCTTCCTGTATACACTGCTGACCATGGAAATGAATGAACATTGATATGCTTTATCTAGAAATACCTTCATAATTACATTTGTTGTGTAGTCCCTGTGCATTGACGTAAGAAAATTTACATTTGGTATTTAACATTTATTATGAATTCTTCCCCCCTCCCCCAAATCATTCACTGTTTATACCACAATGATAACTGGACGTATTTCAATACATAAGCTATTTGCTGTTCACTGGATTGAAAAGAGACTTGAAAAACTTGTAAGCTGCAAAATTCCTTCTTTCAGCACGTAGCTGTTTATCATGGGGTGAGCTGACAGGTTCTGTTTAGAGATGTTTCTGCGAGGCAAATATGAATTTTCTAATCAATGACTATAAAGGTTGGCTTTTTGGTGTGATTTCAACCTTTTACCTTTGGATGTTTTATAATAGTAACACTTTAGGAAACCTTTGAGGTGATTTTAGATGGCTACCGGTTAGGGTAAATGATGCAGAAAGAGAGAAAGTTAATTAATAAAGATGTAACTGTAGTTAAGTATAACATAAATGTAGTTTCTGACGTGGTTTTTGTTGTTGTCATGTACAGCTGTTCCTGTCTTGGCTCATGGTTGCCCTGGTGCAACAGGTAAGTCCCTTTTGTTAGTAATTTGCTGCTATTTTCTACCACGTACCTGTGTTAAGACCAGCTCAGTATTGACTGTTGCGGTTTGTTGATGGGTTTTTTAATGTAAAAGCAAGCTCTGATACCTACTTCATTGTTTAGACATATATTCACAAGGTTGGCGGGTGGTTGGACGTGAAGTCCCCAATGTTTTGTCCGATTCTTTTCTTTCCCTCTGTCGTTTGTTTATCCTGCTATTTTCCTACACCACATGAATGGAAAAAGGTATGCTCTGACTTGCAAGCAACAACAATAATCATTGCTCAAACAACTGTTTAGAAAGTCAATACTTGTTTTACTTCAAATGAGAACCAACATTCAAGTCTAGAAATTTTTAATAAGAAATTGCAATGGCTGGTTTGAAATAATAAACTGAAAGCACGAAGACTAGTTACATTTGTTCTGGCTGTGCCTCAGTCTGTTCAGTCTGGAAAAGTCAATAATGTTTCGGTATCACAGATCCTTGCTGACGTCAGATTTTCTGTGCAGTGGCACTAGTTCCTGTGTATACGTGTGTGGACATTTTCTCTTTGCAGTGGATTGTGCCTGCTGTAAACAACGCCAGGCAGCCTCTTGCAGAGATGGAGATTTTCAAGATGCTGGAGAGACTTCTCAAGCTGAGTGTAAGTTTAGAACAATGCCCTTGACAGTAAAATCCTCCTCCCCTCCCCTGATTGTTTGAGTCCTTCACCATCTTGCAGTTTTTTGGAAGTCTGATCATCTTTTAAAACATTTTATTACATCAATGTTTTTAATACTCAAGGCTGTCTTGTGATGAGATTTTGCAGTAGTTTAAAATGCCTAATGCCAGTCGATAAATTGTGGTCAAGATGCTGCTTGATGTATGTGCCTGTGTTTCGGGAAAGGGGCTGGCAGTGATATAACATAAAGTACCGGTAAGGTGAATCTGAGAGCAAGTGTGTTGAAAGGGGAGGGGGGATATGTCCGATGCTGTTGTGCACCTACTGGTGTCTGAGGATGGTTTGAACCCCAAGAATAAGTACAAGCTGCATCAGATGGTCCTCTGGTGGTGTGTAGTAATGTCATTTCTGAGTGCTTCAGACAGCTGAGCACAGGGGAGAACAAGCTAGGACAAAGGAAAGCATGGTAGAGGAATGTCATATATAAGGGAAGTTGAAAAAGGTAGAAACATTGCTGGCAGAGGAGCCAAATTTTACTTTCTGTTGACCTCCCCATTTCAGATATCAACAAATAACTTGAGTAGCCATCAGTTTACTGTCAATGTATAACTTAAGCACAGTTCAAGTGGCTAGAGGTAAGAGGACTTTGAATGTCTTGAAAAACATATTTTTTAACAAAGACAGAGGTAAAATAGTTCTGACTTTTAAAAGGCCGAGGTGATTGGAATATCAGGATGGAAGGTCATGTTAAGCGGAGTGCACGGTCTCAGGTTGTTTTGGCACTTAAACTGAACCTTCAAATATTGTCTTTTGTGTATCTATATGGGTGAAGGGTTTCCTTTTTTTTTTTTTTTCGTTCCTCGATTGGAAGGCTAATTCACCTTCTAACATTCTATGTTTTTTTCTGTCTGGAAATGAAAGTTAACTACTTTGGATTAACATTTGACTTTGTACTCTTTTATCAACAGATTACACAATCATTTTTTGTAACTTGGATATGGATGTTTTGTTTTAACATGGTGCGTAGGTAGAACGCTTAATTATTTGAACCCTGAGCCAACAAGACTCATGCACATGGAACAAATCTTTTCTCTCTCTCTCTTCTCTCTCTCTCTCTTCTCTCTCTCTCTCTCTCTCTCTCTCTCTCTCTCTCTCTCTCTCTCTCTCTCCTCTCCTCTCTCCTCCCCCCTCCCTCCCTCTCTTTCTCTCTCTCTCTCACTTACGGACACACGCTCAGTGGAAATGGAGTTTCCTATTCACATGGACTAACATTTATTGTAACTATAGAACTGCTTGAAAGTTATGCTAATTTCAGTACATCGAATGTTTTGAAAGTTCAAGGCTATCATGTTTAGAGAATGCACAGTAATTTCTGTCATGTAAGTTGTAGTGTGACTGCAATGTTGTTTCATGTGTGGCCGTTCTTTAAGCTCACCGATTTAGAATTTATCATGGTTCTCAATATTCCGCTATGCGGATATCCGCTACCACCATTTTTTCAGCTAGACTCCGCTGCTGGGAGGGGCACCTCCCAGTAATGTGCCACCACTTTCTGTACATAATCAAGATTAATATTTTGTAAGTGACTCTTTTACTTGAAATCATCTTCCAAACCCTCAAATTGGCATGAAATAACCTTGCTTTGATAAATTGATGGTTTTTATTTCAGCACTCTAGTATAATAATAATGGGTGTCTTGCGAAAATGGTCTTCTGGTGCGATCCTTTGAAAAAGTTCCTCCTTTTTAAAAATTCTGAGTTGAGACCCATGGTTTATATTCTCTTGCCTTCTGACCATGTTAAGATCCTTATATAGGTACCTAGGCAATGAAGTGCATTGGGCCCCGATTCCTAGGTATAGTTTATGTATTAATAATTATAGTGTGTATTCATTGGTGGTAGGTCTCTGCATATATAGATAAGCATCGGGACACAATACCACGTAGGCCCCGGCCCCTTGACAACTACCAAGAATGCCTTTATGTTTAGGTATTCCTGTTAGTTTCTTTGTTCTTGATGCTAACTGCCACAGTAGACATCCATTTTCTTCCCCGTATCTGACTCTCAGGTCTTTACGTTATTATTTTTTTTACCCACTTTAAGCTTACATCAAAGAAAACATATCAGAACCTAAGTTTGCAGTACCTTTATGAATGAGCTTTAGATTCTGTTGGTCATTTAACTTTAAGACCTGTATGCAAAGATCTGAGAAGATTAAACAGAGCGATTTCATTTTATCTTGTTTTCACCGCAGTCGGGTGAAAGTGAACTAGCTGTAGTCATAGTTCAAACAGATTTGGTACACACAAAATCTGGTGTTGATCATTCATTCTTATGCTTGTTTGTTTTATTTTTTGAGGCCTTGATTGTGATCCAATTGTGCTCTATGTTTTCCTCAGATTCCAAATCACTTTATCTGGCTGATTTTCTTCTATTGGATGTTCCATTCCTCCCTTAATGTGGTTGCAGAGCTGCTGAGGTTTGGGGATCGTGTCTTCTACCGTGACTGGTGGTGAGTGTTTGTAGCATTCTAGAAACTTTATAGAATAGTCAGGAAATTTGTTTGTTTTCTGTTAAAATGTCCTTATCATAAGGTCACAAAACTTTTTGTTTCATCAGAGCTTAGGATGATCTAAATTAGGTCAATGGGGGCGTAACCCCCCCTCTCCAACATACCGTCAGATTTTAAAGACCGCAAGACCAGATGTTAAAGGGTTCCCAAATCAGTAAATATGTATCGTCTAACCTTGGATGAAGCAGAGACACAGAAAAGTTTCTTCAAACCTCTACCATTCTTATGTCCGTTGCAAACTAGACAATGCCTGTCCTGTCTATGGATTGGCAGAAAAATCTGACTTGAAGCTACGAGATCCAATCCAGAATGAAGGCCTTTGTCTTGTCCTAGGTGCTTTTTGTACTTCGCTTCAAGAAACTTAACAGGCAGGAGCCCAAGAACCATCTCTTAATTAAATTAAGAGTTTTACCAGTGTGACAAATTTTTTTCAAATTTGTTTTTTGGCTCCACACGTTATTTGTCCATTTAAAAACATATTTTTGTTTGTAGATTTTACTGAGAAACATTGAGTAAAGGCTCAACAAATGTAAACTTCCAGCCTCCAAGTACTCTCAAGCTTTGGAACTCAATGAACTTTGGCGTCTGTTTTCCAGCTAATTTTACCTCTGAAACCAGGCGACTCCCACCTCCTTCAATTGCACATGTCTCGACTTCTGTTCAAGATATTTGTATATTTTTTTTCATCAAAAAGTAGTTAAATGGACAAACTTTAAGATGGTACCAATAACTCCACATGCCCAAAAATTTACGAGCACCTGATTCCACCGCATCGTAACACAATTGTATTATTGAATAAAAGTCTTGACCTATATATTATATGTATGAATATTTTTAACTCACTTGAGTCTGAGATATTTTTCATTTAACAACCATTGCAGCCGAACACTTTTGGGGTATATTGAATTGTTAAGCACAAACAGACTGTGAAAGCTACCATAATTTAAAGAATGCAGCAAAAGAAAGGAAGAAATGTTCTCACAGAAAAAGAAAACATATAATTTATCCGAATAGTTTTTATTTTATCAATATTTTGAATTGAAAATGTCTCGGATTACACAATTTTTGTGTGTGTCCAATTTGTAATAAAATCATTTATCACAATGCAAGGGTGACTGACTTAGTCCCGTTACAACTAAAAAAGTATTGCACATGACTTCAACAAATTTTTAATGACACAAAATAAGTGGTTCAACTGTTGGCTCCAGGGTTCCGGTAGCTTGTAACTGAAAAATCATGGAGATATTGATAGATAAATCGCATCCCGTAAATGCACAGAAATAGGCTCAAGTGAGTTATTAGGTTTATAGTAATGATAATTAAGACCATATTTTCAAACACATTTTAGAAAATGTTTGTCCTTCCTTTTCCTGTCAATTACCGAAACAGTTCTTACCCAGATGGCTTTAATTGGTGACAAACTTGGCCATTTAAAGTTTGCACATAGTAATATACCTGATATGTCAACTTTTAATATACACTGTGCATGGGGTCTGAACTTCCCCTATTTTTGAAGGGTCCAAGTGGGGATGGCAGACAGTAACAAAAACATAATAAAAAGAAAAAAAAAATTCATTTTCTATGTTCTTCCTATACTCTCAATAAAGTAAATGAAAATGTCACTGTTTCCAGGAATGCTGAAACTGTGTCTGAATTCTGGCAGAACTGGAATATTCCGGTGCACAGATGGGCCACTAGGTGAGTTTCAGAATAGTGATGTTCAATTATTGAGAAAAGCGGAAAGAGGAAGACCTGATCACGATTAGGATGTGATATTCTCATCTCAGCATAGTGTTAAAAAGTCTTCCACATAACAACTATAAAGAAAAAAATACATTTTAGTTTAGCATTTTACAAGTAATGTGATAAAAAGTTTGTACTTACCATCATTTGCTTTTTTTCTTCACAGACATGTCTACAAGCCTCTTTTGAAAAAAGGAGTTTCCAAACTGGCAGCTTCAACAATCGTCTTTTTACTCTCTGCATTTTTCCATGAGGTGAGGAGGAATATTTATTAAAATTGAACCAATGTCAGATGGCAAATTGGGGTTTGTTTAATGCTGACCCTTACCATTTTCGGATGATATGTTTCCAGGGTAAAATGAATTTCTGAAACAAAAGCAAAGTAGGGGAAGTATGTTTGGAATAGTATTTAATGAGAATTATCATAGAATTCTCTGGTAACTCTTTATCATGTGTGTCTTTGTTTTACTTTTTTCATGAAGTCAATTATTGCTTCTCTTGCCAAATTGGAGGATGGGTGTGGTACAGAATTGCAAATGAGAAAACATAAAGAGAAGACAGCCCTGGGGATATAATATTTTTCTTTCTTTTTTTTTATGTTGACAGAGGAGGTCTCACCAAAGAAGTAAGTTTCCGTGTCAAGAGAACCCAATTCATCTTGTAGCCAAAGCCAAGAACCATGTACTATACAAATGATTTCCTTTCTCAGAACCAAAAGGTTTTGTCTTAGTTTTAGTATGAGTTTTACGGCACTTGCAACGTAATCAGATCATATAAGTCGGGAAGCTTAAAAGTGTTATTAGAGAGTAACATACAGAGAAAAAGAGGAGGCGAGACAAGGATGAAGTTTGACATGAAATAAGGAGCAAACCACACCAGATCACTAGCCAACCGCTCACTCCAGAGGATTTGAAACATGTGGACACAAAAGATAAAAACGAAGTTCAGCAGCCAAGACCTGGAGCAATGAGATGGATCTGGAATGGAATGGCCGAGTTGTCCACAGGGGTAATGGTGGTTCATTCAGGCTCCTAGGATGAAAATGCTCATTGTTGTTAATTACAGCTCAAAATGCTCTCGTGAAATAGAAGGCATTAGGCCCACGCTTAATTAAAGTAATAATAATAATAAATAGCATTTGTATAGCGCATGTCCCCACTCGAAAGCAAGCTCTATTCGCTTTACACTATATTACTACCCCAGAAGACCAAAGAACACTCAGATACATTCTCAGCTTCCCAGGAAGCATACAGTGCAAGCAGCCGTTTAAGCACTCAAACACTAACAAACTGACAACACTTTTCACTGTCTATAGCGGGGTACCCATTTTCATCTGGGTAAAGTGGGGAAAATTCGTGTAAAATGCCTTTCCCAAGAACACCACGTCGGGTCCGCGGCTTGAACCCCAGAACCCGCAACCTCACGATTACGTGTCTGGTAGCCTAACCAATAGGCCACTGACGCCACTTAAGTATCCTTGAATACCAAGAAGGGGAGAATCTGCGTACATGTCATCCAGGGCTAATCACCTACCAATGATAGCGCGATGAAGGACATGGATGACTTGATAAAGACTGCAGTCTGACCTTGGACATGGCTTGAGGACAAATCACTATCCTTGAAGGAAGGACAGCAATGAATATGGGGAAGCGATGGGATAAATTAGGTTAGAGGGGGAAATGAGACGTGGATTTTGTGCCCTGGACGCCTGACCATTGATGGCACATTATGCTAGGAGGAAAGTTTGACTACACAACATGACTGTCATCAGATGATATAATAGGAAGCAAGATTGACGCATTTGCATTTCCAGATGGTTCAGAAAATCTGCACAAAGTGTAAGGGAAGAAGAGAGGAAATTCTCGCTTTGATCATCATCAGGCAATAGTTTAAGTGGACCTTGAACTTGACTGAAAATTGGACTCATGGGAAATAAGATAGATGCAAGTTTGATATTAAAGTGGTGAAGAGTCCTCAAAAGCAAAGAGAATTCAAAGTGGTCCTCATTAACAAGCACCACAAGAACAAAAATTGAAGATGAGGAAATGGTAGATGACTGATAGGGGAAGGTAATATTGTCTCTACTCTTGTGGAAATCCTAGCGTTCTGCTGTCCAGGTCACTGCTCTTCACAAATTGTGACAACACAACGGGAAGTGATGCGACTCCTATGAGGACCAGCACTTTCAGGGATTCCCCTGAATGATGCACATTTCCATATTTGACAGAGTTGGTCAGATTTCTTAACTCCCTAAAAAGTCAGCAGACCCCAGGAGGGAAGCCTTTCTCCTCTCTAATGATGCCAAAGGCAGTAAGAGCTTTGGCGGTTGCGAACATGCTCAGAAATGTAACATTCCTCACCCTTTCTGTTGAGGGTTATGGAAATAGTGACCATCCCAGAGACTTTTGGTGGAGTAGGTCCCAGCGGATGTCTTCTTCTCTTAGTCTTTATCTTTTGCTCTTGACTAGATTTGCACCCGCTCCTCCTGACAGGGACTTGTTGGGAACTGGAGTAAGGAGGGAGAATTTTGCACACACTTGAAGAAGATTCCAATATTGCCATCATCTTATTTTATTTCCTGAAATAGCTGTAACTCCTTTTTAAAAATGACCCCTTCTATTGTATAGATTGTTAAATTGTTTGGCAAAATGTTCGTTGTGGGTCTAAATTTTTTTAGCAGATTCCTTTTTATGTGTTTTCATATTATTCATAAGCAGCCGCAAGTAAACTGACTTGTTTTAAGGATTCTTTCTTTTCCTTTTGTTGCAGTATTTGGTCAGCATTCCACTTCGGATGTTCAAAATTTGGGCCTTCACAGGCATGTTGATGCAGGTGAGCCTTAGCTGTCTTGCTATTTTGGGTTTATTTTTTTCACAAGGTTGTTACAGATTGGGAAAGGGTGTGATGTTGAACAGGACAAGGCACATGATTCTTAATTCGCCATAATCTTTTCTTATTCTGTGTTTACAGGTCAGATGCTCAAGCATATTGCTGTTTGCCGTAAAAAATTCCTTGTGTCGTAATATCTCAGTAGTCATTGGGATTTTGATTAAGAGTAATTTAGTGGCACATTATTATAGCCTTTTGACTTTGACAGTGTTGTCAGGTGAAGCCGATATTGTTGAAGGGTGTGCGTCGAGAGTGTTTACCTTGCCCTATATAGCTCTTGCTTTTCTTAATCTCATTCCTCTAGTTCGTGACAATGAATGAAAATTGCTTATTCAACATGTTTAACTTCAATGTAAGCTTATGGAGTTTATCACTTCTCGGCGTCTTGTCTTGTTGAATTGTATAATTCAAGCTATCAGTTGTGCCGAGTAAGTCATGTGATGTGACGAAGAAGTTACTTTTAAGTTGTTATAGCTAAACCCCGTGGACCCGCGAGTCATGCTCTCCATGATTTGTCTTCTCCCTTCTGCACTGGGAGCTCACATATACTTAAGCACGTAAGGGGGTCAGAACTTTAAGGGTTAAATGAAACGCTTTTTGTAATGGAATTTTACATTTTGTAACCTTGGATTACATGTCCTAGATTAGGCGATGTTATTTGCATACTCCTAATTGAATGTTAAATGTCATGATTTTTTAAAGCTAAAAGATGATGTGGCAAGTTTGTGGCGCCTTACAGCTGAATCTTCCTTCGGTATAATGTTTCATGCCTCAGTCCAAATTTTGTCTCTTTTGTTATCTTGAAGACGTGACACTTGTTGCAAAAATGATTTAATAATATGTTTACTTTGTTTGGGTAGTTGATGGGTGCCACTAGTTGGTCCCCCCCCTTTCCTTTCGATCTATATTATATTGTTACTTTCGTTTTGCTTTTTCAAGCACCAAGCAAGCATTATTGTATTTATATTCAGATGCGCAAACACATACCGGAATATACTGTACCGAGTAGAAAATCTCAGAATAAATTGTGGCCAGCAGATTGTACAGTCAAACTGGCAATTGTTAGGTTTCTTTCTGCTTTGTTAATTACAGATTTTTGGAGTCTGTATTTGATCCCAGATCTTATAGTCTCTCAACTATGCCCTCTCTCAACTATGCCCTTTACCCTTAATCTTTAGTGTGATCATAATATGATTTTCGAATTATACAAATCTAGTTTTAGACATAGAAGCACCAAATGCCTTTTCTTTTCAGCTTTGGCCTCTATCTGTAAACTTTAACCAACCTATTGCATGGCTCATTATGATAAATTGCTGATGTAAATTGACAGTAAATGAATGGGGTATTTAAGTACAGGAAGAAAGAGCCCCTGCCACTCTAGTAAATTTTTCCCTATTGTCATACTTTGTTTTGTGACTGATAGTGACTGTGACATTTTTGTTCCCCTCTGTTGTTCCAGGTTCCAATCGCATACATCACCGCCAAATACATCCGAGGCAAGTGGGGCAACATTATCATGTGGCTGTCACTGATTGTGGGCCAGCCTGTCGCTATCCTCGCCTACTTTCATGACTACTTCATTGTGCGCTCCCTGCCATTTGCTAATGGCACAATGCCCAACTACAACATGTAGAGGTCCTCAGATGAAAAAAAGGGATTGAACAATTCTTTTTTTTTCTTCTTTTTTTTTTTACAAATCTTATGGTGTGATATGTTGTTGTTTTTTTTGTTAGGCCAAAACTGCCATGGGTTCTTTTGATTTTGTTTTGAACCTGAAAAGTTTGGATGAACTCCTGAAGATGATACTATCAACATAATGAAATTTGTTTTGCCGATGACTTGAGTGGCCTTGGAGAATATCATGTTACTGTTTGTTTCCTTTTGGTCCCTTCATGTGTTCTGCCAATTTTTCTATTTACCGGTACTCTGAAGTGGTTCTCAGTAACTAGAATGATTGTGCTGCAGACACTCGTTTACTGGGTCTTCAAGAAGCAGAGCTGCACTCTCTGTGATTTTTTAAAATTTTAACATTTTGGGCTGTCTTATAGAATAATTTTTGGCCTTTTGTAAAAAAAGAAATTTGATTCTTCTTGAATGTCAAGTTAATGTAATTTTGTCACACCCCCCACCCCCCCCTTCTTTTTTTTTCTTTCTTTTTTTTAGCAGTCTAGTGTGTTCACACAATGTTCCTACACCTTTTTTTTTCTTTCAGTCTAGTACATACACTATATTCCTATTTTTAAAAAAATTCAGTCTGGTATACACGCTATGTTCTTTCATCTTCTTTATTCTCTGTCAGTCTAGTATACACACTATGTTCCTACATCTGCTTTATTCTTCATCAGTCTAGTGAACACACTATGTTCCTACATCTTCTTTATTCTCTATCAGTCTAGTGTACACACCATGTTCCTATGAATTTTTTTTCTGTCTTGCACACATACAATGATCATCTTTTTTCTTTTACAGTCGAGTATACACATAATGTTCGTATATATTTTTCAGTTTAGTTTATACACAATTTTCCTACATTGTTTAAACAGCTTGTTATGTTTGATGGAAATTGTGGTTTATCAATACTGTAAATCTTTTGTTTTTGTTGTTCCGGATTGAACTACAGGAGATTCCTTTGTATTATTATGACTTGTTGTTTGGGTTGACTGGAATGTATTACGTCTATTTACTATTTCTCTGTACTATTTCTCAGGTGAAGTAACAATGTGTGTGTGCCTGTGCGTGTGCTAGTGGAGAAGTTGGCTTCTCAGAGATTAGACGAATTTATATTTTACACCTCATCATGACATTTCTGAAACTGAAAGTGTTCTCCGTGTAAGAGGTCAATGCCCACTGTTGGAAACAAAGTGTCTACAAGTTGTGTTAGCTGGTGTGGACTTGTAATTTTGTTGGGCGGGGGGGGGGTTGGCCTTTATAGATCTACCATGGTATATATTTGCAAATCTTCCAAGTACCCCAAAAAAATTCCATTTATTTGCTTTTAAGATACCTGACTCTTGTCAGATTTGCATGCAATTTATTTGCGTAAAAACTTCCATCAGACCATGAACTTGTTTTTAAAATGATACGTGATATGGAAGGACGCACTGCTATGATTTGCTACGCTGGCGAACATGTATCAATCACTCTCTGTACCTGAATCACGTTAGCTTGAGTCTGAAATGTCGCTACAACATTTGGGAAGTGAAATTTCAAGTAGCTGCTCATATGACTTAATCAACTTATCAAAAAATTACAAATGTTCTGTGAAATCAATAAAACTAAGGTAAAAATAGATTTTCCCATGTGACTTTCTTTAGATGCATACTACGTTCAGCTCACTAACATGTGGCTCACTGGTTGAATTTTATTTGTAATAGCCAATTTATAACGCGATATTTATGGCAGATCTGTTTCAAAGGGGGAAATGAAGTTTGTAAGCCCTCAGTTTTCAAGCCAGGAAGTGGTGGACTAGCCTATAACTTGAGTTTTAAAGGTGGAAGTTGCATAACTGTGTTGTTGTTGTGGCTGTTGTTGTTATGGCTGTTTTGGAAAGAACAAGTATACTGTGCGTAATTGGTGCTCATCTTAATTTCTTATTATGGAAAAAGTTTTTGAGTCATATTCTTTTTTTGAAAAGGGTCTGAGGTTGCATTTAGCCGAGTTCCATGCATTCCTGTTCTTTCTTGGCTCCTTTTATGGATCTTGATTGCCAGTTGGTTGGTTTCAGCCAAATTCATTATCTTCTTTTCTATTGATACTTAAGAACTAGCGGTATTGTCATGTGCCTAAATGAGCTCTTATGAAGGGCACAATGCACCACCATTTCTTATGCTTCTTGTTTATACTTTTGTTATTGTATTACTTTTCTGTATAGGACAAATATACATATAATAAATGCAACTTGAACTCTTCACGTTTTATGAATTTTTGCTCACTGTACTTGATGTGATTTCAAAGCGTTATTTTTAAATTGTCAATTTATGGAGTGAGTTTGTGTCATCACTTTTGATGATGTATATGTTGTCTTAATAACCAGCATAAAATTTGCTTGTCTGTACTGTTCTAAAAACTACAAGTCTTGAGAGAAAAGTCCGCAAATTGTATAATGATTGTTAAAATCAGTGAAACATCTCGGATCTAATCAAACAGCTTGTCTCATAGGCTGCCCTTGATCCTGGTTTTTTTTTTTTTCTTTCTCGAGACAAGGTTGGGGTGGGCAAACAAGCCATATATGTGAGTGAATAGGAGAGGTACAAAAAACACTATCATAAATTTTATTCTTCGTTCATGAGTAGTGTTGGAGATACTGTATCATGTGGTTTGTTTGTCTGCTGGCACTTGCTGTATGACCCAGATAAGTTTGTATATTTGCAAACTTGTCCCTCTGTCATGCCGGAGCTGTTTGCTAGCTGTATAGATGAAAGAGGGCATTTAGGAAGAGCATGCCTTTAAAAATGGAAGTTCTGTAAAATTTTGTTATATAACTCAGGTCTGCATTTATTTTTACAATTTCTGTTTAGAGACAGCTATACCTTCAAATTTAGTTCACTTCCTTAGCCTAAGTCTGGAGTAGTGTTGGGCGCTGATCGATACCAGTACTGGGTACCTGTTAAGAATGAACCCCTTAGTAAGTACTTATTTTCGTTGCTTAGTCGATACTAATCGATACCCTAGTTTTGGAATGTCGGGATTTTTATGATTTTTTAAAAACTAAAAAGCATTGAAAATGCTGCTGACCAAAAAACTATTGTTCGTGATATACACAGACATGCAACTGGTTTCCATGGTAGAAGTTGGTGGATTCCAAGACTTCATGAATGCCGTTGATTTCCCCAAAATTCAGACGGCAACTTTCGAGATGCAGCTAAAGTAGAAAAAAAAAAATGAAGCCAAGTAAAACCAAAACCAAAAACAGAAATAAAGCCTAATAAAAAAAAACCCAATAGCAATGGACACAGCGCAGGCTAATGTATGCAGGCCTACAACTGTGTTTCGTGGCATTTTATGGTGAAAAGTGATTGACCGTATTATAGTAAGAAACTATGTTGTTGAATCTTAATAAGTACTGAGTACTTATCGATATTGGGCTCGCAATACTGGCCAGTATCGACTTGTGCTTGCCCTAGTCTGGGGCAGTCTTTCATTTTTGGGATTGCATCAAAGTAAAGATATTGGACATCCCAATAGCATTTTCTGTTAAGAATGCTCTAATTAAATGTAGTCATAACTTGTGTTTGCAAAACCTAGGGGTCAGCAAAAAGAATTTTGATACCTGCAAACTTGTTGAATGCAAAGTTTTTGGTTTTTACACAAGATACAAACTGTATTGCCTATATATGGCTCCTTTTGAACTGGGGTTGAACCGGGCTTGGATAGATCATCATCATCCAGTGCCAGATCTGCGACAGACATCGGCGATCATGATTTTCCATTCATTCCTTTGCTCGGATGCTCTCAGAAAAGTTACGTTTCCCTGATTTTTCCCTGTTACCCATTTGTTTAGGTTCCCTAAGTATGTTGTTCTGGGCCTACCCCTGCCTCGCTTGCCTTCAATTTTGCCAGTGAGAGCTAGATGTTCAAGACCCTTATGTCTATTCCCAAAAACTGCATTTGCTTGGATAGATTAAAACAATAAAAAAAAAAAAATCAAATCCTGAATTTTTTCCCTCATTTCTTTTTCTGGCCTTGAACTGCTTCTCTTCCTTGTCGTGTTTTTCTTTTTCTCCATCAATTTCTTCTTTGTTTCCTCTTCTCACTCTCCTATTCTTTTTCTTTTTCTTCTAGACATGTCTTATTTATCTCAAAGGTCTTTTAATGAGGGGTGCTATAATTTTTTTGATGTGTTTGTCGTAATTTGTTTCTAGAACAAAGTGTACCTTTTGTTGCAGGTAGCCTATTCTATTTTCCTGGGGTACTCTCAATTATTTGTTCTGAGAAGTTATTTCAGTTTTGCAGTGTGATTTTTAACTTTGCTGGGTTTCTTATTTGGACCAACTTGCTCTTCTTTTTATGATAAAGAGCTTTTACAGTGAATGAAACAAGTGTCTATGCGGGTAGTTAAATGGCACCCCTGCTAGGAACTTTATCTTCTTTCCCACCGCTGTCTCTGCTGTCTGTTTTGCTTTTTCCCTGCACTCAATAAATAACTTGTTGCTTGAATGTGCTTCTGTTTGCTCAAATGAGTGTCTGTGGGGTTATGGTTAAGCTTGCATGCAGAGACTGCTCATTTAATTTTTATGTGGGGAAGTTTTTTTTATGAAGTGCCCCTGTCTTTGTGCAGAGATATAATCTCACTTTGTCCAGGCAGGTTCTGACAGACAGGATCAAAGTGGCTTACCTCTTGTATAGCCTAATGTTTGCTAATTGTGGCGTAAAATATTTACAGTGCTGAGACCCATGAAATATGTTTGTCCTTGGTCTTTAAGTTTTTATGTCCTGGCCTGAGAGGATAAGACGTTCAGTTGAGAATCTGGAAAATAAAAATTGATATGAGAATGTCCATACAAAGATTTGTTTTTTTAGGTAAGATTAAGACCTATAATATTTTTCATGCCCAGTTTGTGGTTGGGATTCTTACATCTTATTTCTGCCTTTGGCTACTTGTGGTTCTGAACAAATTCTCTCTATTGATCACAGTCCTGATCGGTCTGTCTGTGGTTGGGGTGTGCGAGTACTCAATTACTTTTGACCACTAAACTAACTATACACTTTTAGACAGAAGCAGAAAGAGGTTTTAAGGCTAAAGAGGCAATACGAGGTAAGACTGTAAGAGTTTCCCTTATTTGTAAATACAAATGATGTACATGTATTTGTGAATGAAACCCGTAAATAAAGACTTATGCCCAACAAATAAAAGAAGAGTTTTTTTTAATAACTAGCTTTACATCTTTGCATATTTTTCCAAAGGTATAATATTAAGTAAAGTTTCAACAGAATTAGGTGAAGATTCTCAGAGCTTTGCCTGGGCAGCTTGTGTTTTTGTGCTTACTCCACTGGCCTTTAGTTTTCAATTGCTTGGTCTTTCGAGTTAGGCAGTCCCATTTGAAATATTTATTTTGGGCATTCACAGATGGAACAGTACAGGGTCATGCTTTTTTTATGTGTGCTTGTTTCCTGCTGTCTCTATTAACCATTTACGCAGGATTTCTGTTCTCTTTTGCTCATTTGTGTTGTGTACAGAGATTGACATTATATTATTATTATTATTATTATTATCATGAATCTGAAATTTTGATGGAGAAGTAGAACTTTAAGACCTATTATTTGACTTAAGAATATTGATTACACCCATGATGGTATTTGACATAATAAAAAGGTTTAAAAATTACTTTGTAGTTGTTTTTTTTGTGTGGTTATTTTCTCTTTTAAAGTTTAAATAAATTATTTTCTAAATAGACTGATTGATAAGAGTGTACTACTGTCAACACACACTCTAAACAGAAAGGAATTTAACATTTAAGGGAAAATCTAATGTAAATCTAACTTATAATGGAATTTGTAGACCACAATCCCATGATACCATAAGATAACAAAGCATTAGGTTTTCTTAATGTTGCTGAAAATAGATCTGGTCAAACGCAATATCAACTTGTTCTGACAGTTCCAGGTTCTATATTCGAAAGTTTGAAGCGACCTAGAATCAGACCCACACAGCACAAAGCCAACACGTAAAATATAGAATAGAATTTTCCTTGACACTAAACTACACTTTAAAAAAATAATTTTTTCATGTTAAAACAATAAGTCCTTAGAAGAGGGGACGTGGTGCGTGCGTGTATCTATGCATGTACATGTGTACATGTATGTATATGTCATTGTGTGTGTACATGTGTGTATGAGTTTACAAATGTATGTATTAATGTGATTTTGTGTACGTTTGCATGTGTTCTCACATTTGTCTGTGTTGTGTGTTCGTGTGCGCGTGTGTATTTGTGGTTTTGTGTGTGTGTGTGTGTGTGTGTGTTCTGATGTTTGTGTGTATGTGAGTGTGTGTGTGTGAGTATTTGTGTTTATAAATTATGTGCTTAAGAGTGCATATGTGTGGTTGTCTACGCTTGCGTTTGTGTGTATGTGTGTGTGT
>NW_004797573.1:537643-542857 GCF_000002075.1 Aplysia californica | reverse complement strand
TGTCTGTCTGTCTGTCTGTCTGTCTGTCTGTCCGTCTGTCCGTCCGTCCGTCCGTCTGTCCGTCCGTCTGTCTGCCAGTCTGTCTGCCTGTCTGCCTGTCTGTCTGTCTATCCAAAGAACTGAGACTGGGGCTCATAAGGCCTGTCAAAGGCCATTGTGTGCCAACACGTACCACCTGTCAGTGATGTATAGAATCGACATCGGAAGACCATGGCAGATGCTTGGATTCCCATGAATTCCTCAGAAACACGCAATGATAGCTCTGGTTTACTCTGAATAATATAACATTATAACGATTTTGTTAGCCGTAGGTAAGATCTGGTTTGGCCTTTGAAACACATTATCTCTTCAGCATTTTAAATCTTTTCATACCCCAAACTGTTCAGTAACTGTTTAGAAATTCCATTTAGTTTTACTCGTATAGTCTTTCACTATCATGCGACATTTCTCTCTCTATAAATATATATAGATCTATATATTACATAGGCCTAGTTTCTTCTGGAATAATAATAATAACAATACATGTATACGGCATTTTTATATAGGGCCTACGTAGCTTTTTGTCTGTGGTTCAGAATGTCCTGCGCAGTCGTTGTGAAGCTGGTGCGGGCAATTTCGCTGTACAGGCGAATTGTGTCTAGTTGTTGGTGCGTGTGCCAAGTTTGGTTGACTGAACTTAACGGGTTTGCGAGATATTGAAGTTCAAATTTGACAGGTGAAAACACAAGTTGTTCCTTGACTTTTTTGGCGAGTTTTTATGTCATTAATCTAAAAACAGAAATGACTTTAACTGGCAATTAGATGACTGAAAAGGATTTGATATTTCTGAAGATTAAACTACAAAATAAAGCGTTCCAGATCCCGGTCCCCTGACATATAAATTTTAATGCCCTTTTGCCTATTGTTTATACGTTTCAAAGATGGTACATGTCATTTTTTTGTCAGCTGATGACCTTAACTCGCGAACTGGAATGCACAGTTTCAACATGTTATTTAATCAACATGATGGCGTAAAATCGTTCAATAATTTGTGGCAAAATATTCACTTAGTTTTTGGTATTATACCAAATAAGAAGTGTTTTCTATGTTGTTATTACACTTTGGTTTATATTGATTTTAAGAACTAAAGTAGACCATTTACAGCTTTTAAACTAAAGCTCCTTTTATTGCTGTTTTAAGTAAGTCTACTTTTGGACAAGTAAAACAACTGTGGCAACTTTGAACTCACTGAAGATAAAAAAGTGAACTTAACATTGTTTTGTAGCCTGGTCAATTGTCTTTCAACACAATGTAGTGGCCACTGAAACTGATCCCCGACTCGTCTGCATCACTGGTGCAGGAAAAGGACGTGTTTGTTCATCTTGTGACGACCTCTATGCACCCTCTCTCTCTCTCTCTCTCTCTCTCTCTCTCTCTCTCTCTCTCTCTCTCTCTCTACCCCCCCAAACTACCCATAGATGATGTAATTAAAGAAGACTGAAATCACTTAACTGCATGACAGAAGCAGTGTTGAGTTGTTTAAATTCATTCGTGCAATGGAAATGTACCCGTTAAATACAGATTATATTAATGCTGTGCATATAGCAAGCTCAGCACTAATCGCAGTCTGGCTATGGTTTCCTTTGTCACTAATATCCTGCACAATACATCTTACATTTTAGGCACGAGCTAGGATACAATAGCAGCCTATCTTTGATTGCTCCCACCTATCATCATCCCATGGAAATATTATTCCTGATACTTTTATAGTAACCGGTACTATGGATGCGTACAGGCTTATGACTGTTCATTTTTAATATCTTAAATCAGTGAGTCAAGTGAGTGAAACTAGTACCTCAGATTAGAAGATATAGCTAGTTTATATTCTTATCAATCTTATTCTTACCAGTGGAAAAAAAGAGAGGTTCCGTTGGAGTCTTTCTTAGTGCACTGATAGACACATCAGTATTGTACCATCCTTTTTGGTCTCGTTTTCTTCTGTCTTCCACTTTCAGACTAATCAGACGTTTGCTGGTGATGAATTTACTCTGAGAAAGTCTCTAAGGCTGCAAGACGTTTATCCAGAAAGGGACTAGAGGTTTCACATGCTTGCACTTATAAAAGAGAATCTCTTTGGATTAAAACACACTTTCCTTAATAAGAGCAGAGACTCGCCCACTCATATGTAAACAAACGTCTTTGCCCAGACGAAAAAGGCCGCCAACAAACTCAAAAGTTTCCGTGTCATGTGACCTCGTACGGACTGTAGTCAGAGACACTATAATTAAATACTCTCTGCTGTAGTTTAAAAAGGAGATAACTCTATGAGTCAAACCTGTGTAAAACGGCCACCCATTGTCATGGAGAAAAGTGGCCGATTTATACAGGCGGCCGTCTTAGGCAGGACTGATCAAAATGAAGAAAGCAAATCATTCTCTTCCGGGGTCCAAACCGGGGCTGATCTCAGGCTTTAAGACTGCCGTAATGCTAATTCAAAAGGGTTGTTGTTTTCTTTTGAAAAAGAAAGGGGGGGGGGGGGGGGGTAAGAAGGGTTTTTGTGCTGTTTTGTTGGTTTGTTTTTTGTTTAGCCCTCTTTTTGTTGCTGATTTTGTGCAACGGTAAAATAAACGAAATATTATGTAAGTAAGACGATGGAGACCGAGTGCCACGGTAAAACAAACACACGGGTCGCCACCACTCGGGGAACGAGCGACGCTTCTGTCGCAAGTTCACGTCAACGTGCTTTGTTACTTTGTTACAGATTAGGTAAACCAAACAGTGACCAGTCACCTCACACACGATTTGTGCTTGGGTTGTGGGCGGGGCTTATAGGTTATGACGGATCACGCTTCCCTCATCAGCAGTTGAAAATGTATTGTTAGGCCTACCCATTGGTCAACTTGGGTAAGCATTCACTGGAGGGACTAACAATAACGACAAGTGCACGAATTAGGACAGCCCGTCCGCAGCGTGACGGGGCGATTCAAAATTTATGACAAAGCGTCGGGCAATGAGACATCGTGCCTGACCGCCTGAGGCAGGTAAATTTGACCCTGATAAAATAAGGTGGCCGCGGCCATGTTGGATAGGTCACCGTTTTACACATTTAAATTTTATAGAAAAAATGCAAGGGGGAGGGGGGGGTGGAAAGTGGCCGTTTGTACAGGTGGCATATTATACAGGTGGCCGTAATGGTAGGTTCGACTGTATAATATAATTTAAAATAATTAATATACTTTGTACGGCTGAAATTGTCCCCATTGGATTCAATTATGACTGTTATAATAAATTTAGATCATTAGAACAAAGAAACTGATGGAATTATTTACCCTGACAATGAGTGGCTTATCCTTCGGTAGGTATTCCATTACAAATTAATTCCTTCTTTTGTATTGAGCTTTACCTGATTAACGTGGGCCTGAATACATGTAATAGTGTCTTTAGAATCCAGTGGTTCTATTGTTTGTATAATGTCTATTGAGTGCATTGCGAGGAGAACAGAATTTGTCTTCGACAGTTCCATGTCTTAGAAAGTGCTAATGTTAATTAATACATGATATTTGAATAAAACCTCAAGGGGTACGTACAATGTGGAGTGGTTTCTTGTTCAAGTGATTGTCTTGGAATGGTAGATATTAAAGCAAGTTCAACTGTACATAACATGACAAAAATCCCGTCTAATCCCATAGAATCATAGAATGCATTTAGAGATAAAGGTATTACTTGTATTACCTGTCCTGCGCAACAACGTCATTGCACACCGGACAGGTCCATAAGAGCTCAGTTTCTCCCAGCACCAAAGCCTGCAAGGTATCCATACTGATTGTTCCAGAGGCAGTCTGGTTATGGCGACGTCTTTCTTTTCCAGATAATCGTTCCTTTCTTCCTTCTCCCCTCTCTATCCCCATTTACCGCACCCTAATGGTTGCGTGGTGTTCTGCTGTCTCCCTGTCTTCTTTATCCCGCAACTTTTCCTCCAGGGTCTTCAACACTTCTTCTTTGTCAAATTTCACCTCACCATCAACTACGGCACTGCCTGCCAGCCTATCAGCCTCCTCATTGACCTTCACTCCAGAGTGCCCAGGACAGAATATCCACGTGATGGCTCTAAGTGATGAGTGTTGTATTGGGTTCATCCATTCTCTCCGAAGCAGCCCTTTCTCAACCCTTAGCAGGATGCTTTGGGAGTCTGTGACAATAATGAGATGGGTAGTTCTTGGTCTTGTATTTTGAAGCAAGCCAAGCTCTCTTGCTACGGCATCAATCTCCATTTTCATTCTTGAAGTTGTTCTTTCTATGGCCCCTGACATGCTATGAACCTGTTTGTTCCCACTGTATACCACAAAAACACCCCACCCACTTCTCTCACCCTTCCTGACCGATCCATCCGTATAAATCACTGGATCCTCTGGCTTAGAGTGCTCCTCAATTAGCTTTCGTGTGTCATTGTCGTTAATGACAGCAGCACATTCCCGTCTTTCACGACCCATACTGATGTGAACGTTGGCCAGGCTTCTGCAATCGGGGCTCAGTTCAAACCATTCCTTTCCACAGCATATTTCATCCATGCCACAAACTTTCCTCAAGGAGTCTTCAGCTTCTGCCATCCATGAGCTGCCCCGTTTGATCCTATTTCCTTTGATGCTGCTTAGGTTGTCATGCAGCAGCAAAGGGTACCTCCGGTCTCTCAAAACATTCAAGTACTGCTTTGCCAGTGCCATTTTATGGCTCACTCATGATGCTGGCCAGGTCAAGGATGCATCTCATACAGACAACATGGGTGTCCTTTGTGCAACCAAGAACGGCCTTCATAGCTGCATTCTGTACTCTCTTCAAACTGTTTATCTAAGGGTTATTTACACTAATTGTGACGTAAAAAAAACATACGGCTCTTCTAAAACATTGTAGTATAGGTCTATAAAGCTCCAGGTCCGTCAGATTGCTTCAAGGCTTAACACGGCTGACGTACCCAGGGGAGGTTAACGCTAATAATATAACCAGGATTGTTTCACGTCCCATCGACACATTATTTTGTATAGATCATTATTTTAAAGGCTGGCCGCTTCAACCATGACTGCCAACGGATACGCCATGACTGAGGAAAATAATAGTGTTGCGGTATCTCAGCAGAGAAGTGGGCGGTTGGCGGGTGCTCTTGTGTGTTTTTTTCCTTCCTTCCTATCAAACATCTGACGTCATTTTCTCTCTTCCTATAATATCTTTGTTTGTTACCCC
>NW_004797573.1:533372-535035 GCF_000002075.1 Aplysia californica | reverse complement strand
TACCTACCTACCTACCTACCTACCTACCTACCTACCTACCTACCTACCTACCTACCTACCTACCTACCTACCTACCTACCGACCTACGGACCTACCGAACTACCGACCTACCTACCGACCGACGACCTACCGACCGACCGACCTACCTACCTACTTACCCAACTACCAACCTATCTACCTACCTACCTACCTACCTGCCTACCTACCTACCTACCTACCTACCTACCTACCTACCTACCTACCTACCTACCTACCTACCTACCTACCTACCTGCCTACCTACATACTCACCTACCTACATACTCAACTACCTACCTACCTACCTACCTACCTACCTACCTACCTACCTACCTACCTACCTACCTACCTACCTACCTACCTGTGTGCTTGGCTGCCTACCCGTCTGCCCACCAGTTACCTTTTTACTTACCAACATAAATACCTACACATGCATCAAAGTGGAGAGCGGAAAAAGAAAATAAACACACGTAAGAGTAAGACAAGACCTACCAGGGCTGCTGCTCTGGGAGAATATAAGCAAGCAAACAACAGAAGGAACCAAACAAGGAAGCCCGAAACGTATTCAAAGAAGCCAATGTGGCCTTTAACTAATAAGAACGATAAGAAAACGGCAAAGGTTCAAAGATTCTTGACTCAACATAAAGGCTTTGAACATCTTGCTCACACTGGAAAAACCGAAGGCAAACGAGGTAGGGATAGCCCCAGAGAATCTTATTTGGAAAATCGAAACAGATGGATGACGTGGAAACACCATGATATATTATAGGATTTTTTAGAGAATACGAGCAGAGAAATGAATGGAGAACCATGATTGCTAGTGTCTGTTTCAGATCTGGCAATAAATGACGATGCTGATGACTTTGGTTTTGTTTTGTTTCCTTGCTTCCTTAACTGGTGGACTCCGCGAAGAAATATTCGAGCGAGAGCGAGGCTCTTTTTCCGCTCCATCGTCATTATACTTAGAGGCACTTCCACTCGTCCAAATAACTCCATTCGAGTTGCCACCTTTGCAGTGACTACACTCTGCTGCTGCTGCTACTGCTGCTGCTACTGATGATGATGATGATGATGATGATGATGATGATGATGATGATGATGATGATGATGATGATGATGATGATGGTGATGCTGATGATGATGTGAAGCACTGAAGCCAAGAAAAGATTGAGAAATTAGAAAGGAGAAATGCAAGTTAATAGAAGGTTTTGCTGAAACAGTGAGGAAGCTGAGTCACACGACGACATAAACAGAGTCTATGAAACAATATTTAATGTTCTAGGAAACTTATTGCCAGTCCACAAGCACTAGCTAAAGACAAGGACGGAAAGAGACTAAAGGGACACGATGCACAACACAATAGATGGGCCCAGCGTTTCCATTAGGTTTTAAACTGACCAGCTCCAGAACAACGGCCATATTTATGTATCCCCAGTAGTAGTTGTAGACTTTAGTTTTAGCATCTGTAGTGACCCACGAACAATAGAAAAAGTCAAGCAGGAACTTTCTTAACTTCTAGATAATGGAAAAGCGGCCGGGTTTTTTTTCCAACTGATTTGCCTTAAATATAAGCTTAAATAAAACAACACAGTTTAAGTTTAAGACAAAAAACAACAACCCAAAAAACAACCCCACCAACAATAACA
>NW_004797573.1:529953-532489 GCF_000002075.1 Aplysia californica | reverse complement strand
AGTAGCAGTAGTAGTAGTAGTAGTAGTAGTAGTAGTAGTAGTAGTAGTAGTAGTAGTAGTAGTAGTAGTAGTAGTAGTAGTAGCAGCAGTAGTAGTAGTATCAAGACATTCCAAAACTCAAATAAAACTTTAAGAAATCCAAGATAAATCTGAATTTAGTCGCCCCCGGTTCATCCAGAAATATTTTTATTAAGATCTAGTCTAGTCCTCATAGCCCGTCATCGTGTAGGGATACTAAAGAACCTGCTTTCGAAATAATTTGTTAATCAATTAATGAGCCTTATTAATGTAGGTGTTTTTGCCTCATTAACGACACGATTTAGATCATTTCGAAGGCGGGTTGAGAGGAGTACAACGTGATAGAAAGACCGAGATACGAGTTCACTCCCAGAAGAAAGTTTCCCTCTTCTGTAAAATCAACAATTTGTTAATAGATATGAAATTTTGTATAAATAGGTCTATCTACATTCTACATGGTTTATATCAAACATTCCAACCGTTGATCTCATGCTCTTTTTTCCTTCGAAGTAGCCAGTTTCCAAGAAACACAGTGACCATATCCACTTCGGACAAAGTACTAAGCTCAGTCGAACATCATTTTTTCGTCGTCTTCAAATCGATACCCACTTAGTCTTTCTTTGGTATTGGGGAAGAAATGAAAGTCACGTGGAGCTAAGTCTGGGGAGAATATCAGTGATGTTCAAGAGTTCCCCACTGCCAAGAGTTCATGAGAACGGTGACCTTTCAAACAGTATGCAGGGCGCGTTGTCACGATGGAAGACAACACCTAGCTCAAGCTTTCTAGGGTCGTTTTGATCCTGGATTTCTCCATTCTGCTGACTGTATTTTTAATTCTGGACCCCACGATTACACCCGTGTTTCTTCACATGCTAGATTCTTCTGAAAAGATATTATGTCCCTTTTTTCCTTACTCGATGGACAAAACCACATGCACAGCGCCCTCGCTCTTCTTGTTGCTCACCCGTCAGCAAATGAAGAACTCATTTGGGAAAAAAAAGCATTATTTCCTATCTTTCCTGACAATTCTATGAACTACCGTCTTTATTTCGTTTTCGTAAGAGTTTTACGGCACTTGCAACACAATAAGGTCACATAAGTGCCGAAGATTAGAGGTGTTACAAGGGAGTAACAAACATAAACAAGAAGGAGGAGAGATAAGGAAGACAGAATGATGTTTGACAGGAAAAAATGGGCAAACCACACCAGAGCACCATCCAAACACCTACTACCGTCGTTAGCAAAACAACTTCTTTTGCTGTATTTCTCAGTTTTTCGCCTGTCTTCTTCGACAGAGGCTTGAATCTGCAAATGGTTTGCTCAGAAATAGGAATGGACCGGCCTTAGCACTCTTAATCGTCAAGATTGACACGGATGTCGTTTATCTCTCACCCATTTTCTTACTGTTTGGATACTGAGGTAATTAGTACCCAATGCCCATAGAAGATATTCACGTAATTCTTTCACTGATTTCTCTCTAAAAATAAACGAACAAACAAATGAATAAACAAACAAAAACATGAATTTGACGACAACACCAACATCATATTTTGAGAATGAGCCTTTCATTTTTTTCGGTCGCCATGGCGTAAGCAAACCCACAAGACTTCAGGAAAACAAAGCACCATAATATCAAATTCCGAGTTGCCTAGTGATGTAACAATTGATATAGAGAATATTACACTTGTAGAAATACTGTGACGTAAAATTCCAGTTTTTACTTGAAAAGTGAGTTTTTGAACCTGGAAACTTGCCTCTGGAACAGACCTCGTACTTGGTAATGAATAAGAAACATAATATTTAGACACGAAAATCGACAACAGGTCTTCCGCGTTTTAGTGCGAAACACCTAAGTGCTACCCCACAATCGTAGGTGGTCTGTAGTCTAGCATAGAACATTCCAAAATAACAAGTTTATAGAAATCGTCTAGGCGGTTCTTTCTTAATGCCAGTACAAATCGAAATCGTTTATTTGACAGACTGTTTTTGTTTTGTTTTTTAATTATAGTAGAGGTTTTTCAACGCTCTCGACTGCATACGGTCGTATGGGCGCCAAGGGGTGGATGTCAACAGAGAAGTCCTTACAGGGAATCGGGCTTACTCTTACTCACCTCTCTAGCTTCAACAGCACGAAGTCAGCTTCGACTGTGAAGGCACCCCGGAAATAGCGGGTGACAAGAGAGTAACAAACATACACAAGAAGTAGAGCAAAAATGACGATAGTAAGGATGAGGAACGAAAAAGCAGATGTTCCATGTTGCAATTCCGTCACAGTTGCGAGCATGGCATTAATGAATCAGCCCACTTGCATTTCTATTGTGCAGCAGAACATGGTAATGTCCCCCCTTTAGGAATGGCCTAAAGACACTTCAGTCAGTAGCACCGCCCGGGTTTTTTTGACAGACTGACAGTCAAAGTGATAGATAGAAAGAGAGTGAGTTAGAGAGATAGAGATAAAGAGAGAGAGAGAGAGATAGAGAGAGAGAGAGAGAGAGAGAGAGAGAAAGAGAAAGAGAGA
>NW_004797573.1:526120-529201 GCF_000002075.1 Aplysia californica | reverse complement strand
ACCGCCCCCACTTCCCCCAAATGAAATCTTAGATTTAAGAAAATTGAAACCAACAATTTAGACGGTTCTTACATGGAATTGTTTCTAATAAATAAAGTAGGTGTTTCTGGACTGAAAAAGGCCAACATGTAATAATCGGTTGAATACTCTAGAATTGACCTCTTCTACTCTAGCTAATTGCCATGGTATGCCTAGCCTCAAAGCAGACTTTTGAAATAAAGTTTTAGAAATATGATTCTTTAATTTGAAACAGAGAAAGCCTTCCCTCCCCCACCCCCTCCGAAATTTTTTTTTAAAAACCTCCAGCATTTATTGTACCTTAATTGTACTGATATCTGCAGGGTTTGCTGTAAACGCCTTCCTCTTTTCCAACACTTGATTCAATTGTCTACCCGAATTACCAGTTCGTGATTTGACCAAGTGGGAAGGCCAAGTTTCCCTTACATTTCGAAAGAGCTATAATAATGAAGTACAAATAATATTTCTTGCAAGTTGTTATTGTCGTGATTAGGGAAATGATGTCAACTTACATTTAAATTTATGAAATAAAAAGTCCCTCCAAAATATAAAAAAACAACGAAACCAAACCAAAATCAAAACAAAACAAAGCAAAACAAAACAAGAACCCCCCCCCAAACCACAGACCGTTTATGTACTCGTTCTTTACTCGTGACTTACGGTAAGTAGCTTTAAAAAATGTAATATAGGAAACAGAAACTTTTCTTGCTTAAACGTGTTTTCTAGGGTAACGCAATTAAACATCAATTGATAGACGGAGACATGTTATATTCCAAGACCTATTGTGTGGCTCAACAACAGCGTATGAGTGCGATTGAAAGAGGTGGTGGGGGTGGCGTCCGTTACAATTTAGTTTTTTATCCACCATCATCGTTGGCTTTCTCACCCTGGATCAGGGTAAGGGTATAGACCACGAACAAACACTTTCCACTTTTTCCTGCCCTGGGCTAGCCTCTTGGTGTTATTCCTCGTCTTCCCATTTTTCTGCACATAGATTTCTTTGACTCTTCTCCAGGTTCCACGTGATCTTCCCTTTGATATTTTCCCCGGTGGGTTCAAATCCAACACTTTCCTTGTTATGCAGCTTCCTGATTTCCTAAGAGTATACCCCATCAATTACCATCGCCTTCTTCCCACCTCATCTCTGACTGTTCTCCTTACCACTTTCTCGTTGGTGACCCTATCTGTCCATCTGATCCAAGTTAACTTCCTTAGACACTTGTTCAAGAAACCTTTATGCAATTCTCACATCCATACAACAAGACCGACTTCACATTTGAGTAGGAAATCACCAGCTTCTTTCCGAGTGAGATATCCCTGGTGCTCCAAATCGAATTCAAAGATATTATAACATATATATTTTTACAATATTTGTGTATTCCAGCAGAAGGTTATATGTCAAGTCGTTTCAGAAGTTTCCAATAAACATATTTTGGAAATCTAAAGGAACAAAAAGCTGCGGTTTTCTTCCTCATCCGTTTTCTGGATGTAATACCGATGATAATGTAAATTATTCCTATTCCTTCTACTCTCGGGTTTTCCGTTTCCGTAATCAAGAACATCTGAAACTTTTATTTTGAAAAGCCTTAGAGCTTTCGTTTTTGTTAGTAGTCATATTTTGTCGTTTTGGGGGCAAAAATAGTAACACATATGTTTTCCTTTATTTTCCATTGACAAATGAAAAAGACGTTTCAATGATGTTAAAGCTTGATATTTACCCAAGCGTATTTGAACTACCTTTTATATACACTTGTTATCATTCGAACCAGTGCAAAAATATTACCATTTTAAAGCATTAACATTGTTTTGGGCCAAACTGTACACTTATCACTCCCAAACCTACCCTCGTTTTTCTGAAGTCTTTGTTTGAAATTTTCTATTTGCAACTGTGTAGGTGACAAGCACTCGCTAAACCATATTCATACCATCAGATCACATGATAATGATAGTCTCCTTTTCTTCCCATCCAGAGTTACGTGATCTGACCGTCGGTCTTTGACACCTGTCCTCCCTGGAGTATTGTCCATCAAGGAGTCTCTGGTCATCAAAATAACAACATGCTGCCAAATCAGAAAGTCTCCACGGGGCGGGAAAAAGCGCCCCCGCTGAAGACTCGGAAGATCCTGGTCTCAGAGTTCGGTGGGCCGCAAACGCTAGATCCTGGCCCAAGGAGTAATACCTGTCTCAGTCTGGGCGATGTGATCTATGAGAATACTAAAGCTGAACAAAGTGCAGAGGAAGAAGCAAAAACACGCGAAACGAGGCCCAAAAACAACACAGGCAAAGAAAGCATCATCAAAACAGGGAGAAAAAATAACACAGACGACGGTGGGAATTCAAAAGAAAAGGACGGCGCAAACGACAACTTGCCCGGGGACATTTTGAACGCTAAAGTAATCAGTAGTAGGGCGCCACTTAAGACATTAGGAAGTGCTAAAAACAATCATGGTACCGAGGGGAGAACTGTTAGTCCTCAGGACTCGGCTAAAGAAAATTCTTTAACTTCTAGTGGGAAGAAGTCAAAGTCAAATAATCACCGAAAAGACAAAAAGGGTGACGATTCATCGAAAAAGACACCAACAAACGAGACAGCTAAAACGTCCCCGAGTTTGCATAAGCACTCCAAGTTTGCAAGTCTTAAAACCCGGAGAGAGAGCGGGGTATTTCTGTTGTCGGACACAGCCTTAACCTACGACAAGATTCCTGGCCTACCGTCCCCCGGAAATTCGATTCCCGGATCTTCTAGCACCTCGACTTCCGGATCAAGCAGAGCCAGTGTTAGGACAAATGGTAGTAAAACTTCCATGTAAGTTCTTTTGTAGTAAAATGTAGTTATAAATGTACTTTTGTCTAATAAATTCCTTATTTACCTAAACGCTATGCTTTTCACAAAAATACTCTCGCCACCCTGTAACTATCCGCCCAACACGCATTGATCCATCCATCCATCCATCTATCCATCCATCCGTCCGTCCATCCATCCATCCATCCATCCATCCATCCATCCATCCATCCATCCATCCATCCATCCATCCATCCATCCATCCATCCATCCATCCATTC
>NW_004797573.1:522363-523761 GCF_000002075.1 Aplysia californica | reverse complement strand
GAGAGAGAGAGAGAGAGAGAGAGAGAGAGAGAGAGAGAGAGAGTGTGTTTGTGGGTGCGTGTGTGTATTTATCTTTTTAAAAACTGCATATTTAAGTGTACTTTATGGGTACATGTACAGTATCTATATATCTTATCTTACAAGTATATGTACTACTCAAAAAAAGGTATAAAGACCACTTAAAGTTAAAGTCACACATAGTAAATAAAACTGAAAAAATTGACACGGTTCAAAATTGTTTGAGAGGGGTCTTTATTTATCATATCGCCTTTTGCAAATGACATTTTGCACATTTAAAAAAATGCAAAATTGGTAAATTCAGATGTTGAAGGAGGTAACCCATCTTTGTAAAATTCACATCACAACCATCATAAACAATTAGGGCTCATAATCGCACGTGGCCATCATTTACAAGAAAACAGTCATTGCACCTTTGTCTCATGGACTGGATAAGTGTTCTCAATATCAGTTGTGGAATGGTTTGCCAGTCTTGGTCCAAAATATTAAAGAGTTCATCCCCATTGTTTGGGGGTGGCTGATGGTCTCTTACTCGGCACCCAAGAGCATCCCACAAGTGTTGCGCGCGCGCGTATGTGTGTGTTTGTATGTGAGTTTGCATGTTAGACAGACAGACAGACAGACAGACAGATAGACAGACAGACAGACAGACAGACAGTCGTTTGTCTGTGTTATTCTATCTCACGTGGGAATAGTATTGTGACAGCTATAGAGAAAACGCCGAGTGATTGACGGTAAGACTGAAAAGACGTTTTTTTTTTCTTTTGAAAATCGCTTTCAAAACTAATGATCTATTTTTTTCTTCCTGGTTTTCGACCATGATAGACAGATAACATCAATTCACTACCAATTCACTCAATCGAAATTACCAATTCGGCAATTCACGCAGTCGAAATATTCGCAGATTGCGCATAAACCATCAATCTGTCTTGATTTCGAATTTTAAAAAAAAATCGATAAAAAACCAAACAAGTACAATAAGAACCAAAACGAATTCGATAAAAATGTGCAGATGACGAACGACTTTCAGCGAGTTTGGTTGCAATTTTGAACAAAGATCGAAACATTTCAAGTTGACCTTGTATTTTGTTTAATAGTTTCTATATCTGTACTGGGGCGACATGATTGATCAGTTTGACAGCATTGGACGACGGTTTGACATGTTTGAAACGGAAAACGTACACTAGATTTTTAAAATCAGTGATGGGTATTGATGCAAGTATGTTCATTTTAAATGTTGTTTTTTTTCTTTCTTTCTTTTTTTCTTTGTGTGTGTGAGGGGCGGGTAAGAGGTGTGGTGGCGAGGTCTTTTTCTGTGTATATGTGTATTGTGTGTGAATGTATATTTGTGTGTGTGTGTGTGTGTGTGTGTGTGTGTGT
>NW_004797573.1:520129-521579 GCF_000002075.1 Aplysia californica | reverse complement strand
TATTATATATTAAGAGAGAGAGAGAGATGTGTGTGTGTGCGCGCACGCGCGCGCGCGTGTGTGTGTGTGCCTTTGTGTCTGTTTGCGGCTTACAGGAGAAGTGCGCGGGATAGAACGTGTGCGTATGTCCCCAAAAATAACGCAGAGGGTTATGAAAAAGGTGCATTAAATATACACTGAACGCCACTAACGCAACACTCCATTCGAAGAGTCTGTGCACGTTTGTATCAAATGAGCATAGATTACAAGAGGTACTTTAAAAAAATCATTTTCAAACAAATCTGGACCATTTTCATCATATTCTACAAATGGTGTTGGTACCTTGTCTTCCTTCTTTCGGAGTTCCCCTCTAGACAAATTGCAGATAATCAGAAGTTGAAGATCTTTCACTCTTAATAAACTGCATGGCCATCATTAGCATGTATTAAGACCAATGTTTGTTGAGGCATTCTGGCCCACTTTAGCGGCAGCGCGACCTTCGATTGCAGCAGAATATCTAAATGTCCTTTTGCACGCACTTTGCGGTTCAGCTCATCCCTAATGATGGGTACATACAGTGGCCAGTCCATGACATGTCGGGTACATACAGTGGCCAGTCCATGACATGTCGGGTACATACAGTGGCCAGTCCATGACATGTCGGGTACATACAGTGGCCAGTCCATGACATTCATGTTATGATTTTCCCGAAACTGTGGTGTTTGTTATATGGGCAGAATGAGGGTAGGGATGTTGTGTTGGATGACTGAGAAATTCTGATTTTTTCCCGTGCTGTTGCACACAGTGAATACGGCGCTGTTGTCACGGATTCGTTAATAGCAGTTCATCACATTGATGGGAGAAACATGTTCACGTACTCCTTTCATGCCTTGAGGGGTTACTTTTGCAAGAAGGAAACGATTGCACAGGTGTGAATACAAAATCTGCCTGTGTTAATCAGGGCTGATCACTCGAGGCTGTCCTAATTTTTGTCTATTCTGGACATTGCAAGTATATGTATGCTAAAATCTTTGGATACGTCGACAAACAATACTCGCACTTCATTTTAGCCGTCTCGCTGCTTCTCGGGAAGATTTTCCGTCTTGAACTAGGCGGAGGCTAACTCGCGGCCAGCTTCGCTAAGTGGAAGAGTCTTGTAATGAAAGAACCATTAAAACTGATCTAAAAAATGTCCTGACATTGGTTTGGAAAGAGCCATTTATCATCTTGTAAGTGAATTAAATTCTTTTCTTGAGTACTATTGCGTCTCATTAGCACATTTTACCGAAGTGTACCTGTGCTGTGATGAAAAGTACTCTTGGACATACCAAAAAATCGTGCATGGGCGTGTGAATTAACAACTACTCACCTCTGTCTCCAAAAATCGTGACGATCAGAGCACACACACACACTCACACACACACACACACACACACATACACACACACACACACACACACACACACACACA
>NW_004797573.1:513957-515651 GCF_000002075.1 Aplysia californica | reverse complement strand
AGAGAGAGAGAGAGAGAGAGAGAGAAGCAGAGAGAGAGAGAGAAGTGGTGGGAGGGCATGGGCAAACGAAATGAGTCACCTGTCTAGCCACAGAGCAAAAATTAGATGATCGCTTTATAAGCCCCTCTAATCCCAAGACTCACCAAAGCCAAATATTTCTTCTCTTATAATCACACAAGATCGAACTTTTAAATCGAGGGTTGAAATATCCAGAGGCCGGGCAGATGGCAAGCTATCAAACATAGCAGGAAAAAATGTGCTTACCTGTCAATTTACACAGCAATTATACGCATAAAAACAAAGCAAAGAAATGGAAGGACAGTTTTTAAAGGCACTGGTGGGGTTTCTCCAACGTTAACGTGTCTTTTTAAAAAATGGTTGAACCTTTTTGGACGAGGTAAAAGTGAACAGTATTTCACTTTGTGAATGATTATGAGTTCAAATCTTATCCAAGAGAACACAGTTCATACACCATAAGCACGTCGTTCTTGTTTTAATAACGACAACGATGACAATAAAGTTGGTGGTAGTGGTGGTGGTGGTGGCGGTAGTGGTAGTGGTGGAGGGGATGATGATGAAGCTAAAGATAATGATAAGGAGCGGGAGGAAGATGAGGAGGGGAAGGAGAAAGACGACGAGGAGGGGGGGGGGGATAATGGGGATTTCAATGGTAGTGACAAACGGCAAAGTCAAAGATAACACTCGTTTCTTTCATATTCTCTCCAAGGCACAGGCAAAATTGTGAAGAGCGAGATACAAGAGGTGCTGAAATGTTGTATCGAGGAGAGCAAGCTGCAGGTCAGCTCAGAGAATTTGCAGGTGAGCACACTCCGAGAACAGCCACAAAAAAACGTGGCTCATTTGTCCACTCAGATCGGAGAAGTATCCTCTTATATAAAATTGAAGATTTTTAAAATTTTAATATTGCTCATTTTTATGGATTTTGTTCATTTGCATACGACAAGCGTAATCACAGTAGGTTAATTCCATCTGACTACTTTTTTGCGATGCAACTCTAGCACATGTTAAAAGAAGACTATCTTCGCAATAATACGTAAGCATCTTTTCTGCTTTTTGTTTACTGGCCTTATTTCTGCACATCTAGATATCGTTTTTTTAAATCTCTAAAGGCATGTAATCAGGTTTTCTTGACAACCCAACAAGGTCGAGTGGCTGAGGGGGAAAAGTTTGAGAGTCTGCAAGGGAGGGCAAAGTTTTAAGACACAAAAAGGTCGTCTCTTCGAGATGAGCTCACTGTCCATGGGTTGAGAGTGTTGACGGTTATTGGGCCGTCGGTGGAGACGGGACAACGACCATACCAAACTTCTACAATCAAACACTTTAGTAGCCTACAAGGAACTATTTTTTATCCCCATAAACGAAAAATTATGAAACACAAGAATGCGCTTTTACTGGAGGACTTGCCTCATCGCTCAGTTCTCGGGCTTAGCAGTGAAGGGGTCAATGCTTTAAGGGCAAATCTCCAAAGGAGAGTTTGTTGTCCTGAATCCACAGGCAGCCTATAGAACTCCACGGTGACTCATTTAGCCGGTCTATATCAGAGACCGTAAATATATTCCACCGTGTCTATTTTTACCCTGTTTGGGGGAAGAAAAGGGGAAGGGGAGGGGGTTGCATTAAGCAGGGCAACCTGTTAGACGCTCACATATGAACCCATGCATCCCCCCCCCCCT
>NW_004797573.1:510035-511986 GCF_000002075.1 Aplysia californica | reverse complement strand
CCACCACCACCACCATCACCACCACCCCCATCATTACTATCACCATCATCTCGACCACCACCAACAACCCACCACCACTACCACAACCACCACCATCGTCATCTTCACTACCACCACCACCATCGTCATCACCACCATCGTCATCACCACTACCACCACCACTTCCATCACCACTACCCCTACCACCACCACCACCACTTCCACCACCACCACCTCTACCATCACCATTATCACCACAACAACAACCACCACCATCATCTTCACTACCACCACTACTACCACCACCACCACCACCACCACCACCATCGTCATCATACCACCATTACCACCACTAAAATCACCCCTTCCATCATCATCACGCAATTATCATAATCATCGCCACCGACATCGTCACCACCAGCACCTTGTTCCTCTCGGACGTGCAACCGCCAGAATGGGACACCGAAGAGTGAGTACCTCAGCCGGACGTCACACATGTGACCCTGGGCCGCTCATGCATGCCTGATGATTATTACCTTTGGGTGTTGGATACTTTTTTCTTTCCCATTCATTTGATACCAAAGTCATTATGATTGTATAGCATAATTCCACTTCAATGTAACTGATACATAATATATAGCTCAACTAAGAAAAGTGAGGCTCAGCATGTCATGGTCTCTGATTGCCATAGATAATCACGAGGAAAGCCCCCAACTCATCACCATCATAAAGTTCCACACATAAAACAGTCATCGAGGACCATGGTTCTTCTTTCATTTCTCCGCTCGGATGCTCTCAAAATCTATAACAATACTTGTATTATTATCGTACTGTTTCCCCGTCACCCATCTGTTCAGGTTTTCCAGAAAAGGCAATCTTGGTCTACTCCTGCCTAGTTCGCCTTCTATTTTTCCGGTGAGAGCATAATGTTCAAAGCCTTTATTTCGATTCAAGTGTCCCACGAACTGCATTTGTCGCTTCCTGGTCCTTATTTGTGAGCAGCCCACCCAGGGTTCTTTCAGTACTCTCTTGTTTGAAAGATAACTGATTATATCGTATACTTTTTACAAGTAAAACAACGAGATATTCCATTCTGTTATTGTGGAGGTGTCATGATCAGTTCTTTGCGGTGTAGGCTTGTCACATTACTGCTTTGTTTTCATTGAAATGTTCCCTTGTCCCCTGTCCATAGGGCAGTACAGTCTCTATCTTAAAATCAAAACTAAAGCTTACACATTTGGGCAGCGCCGGGGAACTTATACAAAAGATCCTTTGTGAAGTATATGTGTGTGTTCAAAATTTCCTTTCAATGTCTTGCACATGTTTGTGAAAATTTATGTTGGCGCAAATCTGAACATTGTGCTTATCCACGTCTCTTTTGGGGTAAACTTTAATCTTAATTCAGATGCCAAGCCTCATTCATGCATGTTATCACGACTACCAAAATGGCCACATATAAAGTGGAGATCCTGGGAGTGATCCCAGATCAAGTTTAGATGGTTTATGTGTACCTGTTATATTGTACCTCGCTTATTCGTGATTATCTCAAAACAAACGTATGATAATACCGTTCATTACAACCATTATTGGCAGTTGGGTTTCATTTTGATTGTTTTATATTATTGCATATCGAGTTTCTTTTTTGCATGGTTGCTACCTTTTTAATGTCAGAATATTGATGATAGGCTCTGCCAATCTACTTGTTATCTTACACGTTGTGCGATGGTGTCCGACTCAACCAGAAACCTTTCAAACTTCTTCTCTTCATTCTTAGAATATCCCACAACAGCTAGATGTACTGTCGCTTGCGTCCGGCCTTAGAAGTGAATTATTATGTGTTTGGTAGTGCTGCAAGATATCATATCTTTCAATAAAAACTATACGCTACCTGTACTGTATAAAACAAATATTTCAGCAGACGATCGAAACACAAAGGTAACTGGATATGTGGTAATTTACTTTTCTTGTTTCT
>NW_004797573.1:508860-509898 GCF_000002075.1 Aplysia californica | reverse complement strand
GGGGGGGGGGGATTAAGTCATTTCTGTTTGTGACTTTCCGTCTCCATATTAACGAAACACATACGTATTAATTAAGATAGTTCAGCTCTAGTCCAGACGTGTAGATTTTGGGAAATATTTGATGCAGAGACACACCATGATAGTAATGTTCCATTTATTGAAAGTATTGAACATTTATGAGAAGATGAAAAAGATAATGATTGTACTTTTCAGTTCAAAGACATGCAGTATGCGCATTTTCCACAGATATGCCGAACATTAGACCTCACCCCAATCCTTCGAACAACATTATTATGTTTAGAAATTGCAAAAACTTTAATCTAGTAAAATGTTCAAAATGCACAACTTGTTCAAAATATATTTCGCTATTTTGAACATTCCATGCCTAATCACAAGAGATTAATTTCAATTGACTACTTTTTGCAACATAGCTTTGGGCACTTTGCGACCCCAGAATTACAAAGTTCTATCTGTTCGGTACCTAGTTTTTGGAAATTCGAAGATAAAACTCTGAATTTCACAACATGCCAATGTTGAAATGCAATTCTTTGAATATCTTGATAACGACTTCGAATAATCTTATGATTTTGATGCAGCAATTTAATATAAAACATTTGGTTTCTGACCTCATGATATTACATTTACTCAAATCGGCCCAAAATGTCAGGTAGAATTTTATAATTCTAAGTTAGCGACTTGTTAGCAGGAAGACAATTTCAGAGATGATATATACGTTGCACACGTTAAAGATCCCTTGGAGGTCTAAAAATTGATCGAGATGATTTATAAAAATATATAAGCATCTGGTCTGCTTTTTACTTTCTGATTCTATGTCAGCAGATAATTTACGAAGATATCTTTTTAGAGTCATTTAACGTAGACGGTAATTAGTTTTTCTTGATTCAGTCCACCAAGTTAAAGTGGCTGAAGGAAATTTAAGAGCGAGTCTGAGAGAGTGAGGGACAGGTCGTCTCTGCGAGGTCAACTCACTTTTGCTTGCGTTGTGGAATAGGCAATGGGTTTGAGGGGGTGGGGGGG
>NW_004797573.1:506315-507489 GCF_000002075.1 Aplysia californica | reverse complement strand
CGATGATGATGATGATGATGATGATGATGATGATGATGATGATGATGATGATGATGATGATGATGATGATGATATAAAGATAGTAATAACAATTACAATGATAATGGTAATAATAGTGGTAACTGGTAACAATTATAACTGTAGTGCTAAAACTGATCATGATAACAATAATAAAAAATAATGATGACAGATAATACTGATAATAGATAGAGTATTATGTCAAACGAATATAGCATAAGAAAATGGCCACAGAGTTGTTTATATGAGCTAGAATACATGTTTAAAAAGTGTTCACTTTGGTCTTCCAGTCCCAAAAATTGGGGGGGTAGTCGTCTGTCCTCCAAAAACGTCAAATGTGTTATTTTAGGAGAGGAGCTCAAGATATTGAACCCCAATGCTGAATTCCAAAATTACGTTCAGCACTATCTGTAAAACCTGCATCCTTGTCGTTGCAAGAGTGCACATTATAAAATGAAGAGTCTCAAATGATACTAATTTTCTTTGCAAGGGGGAGGGGATAGGGGTGGGTGCGGAGTGGGTCACATAAAAAAACCCAACTACTTATTGTTGTTAAAGTAGTGAGTGGACACATTAAGTAAAGAACCAAGTATTGCGTTTTTAAATTGCAAAGGGATACATGCAAAACCATTCATTTTTTCTTTTCATTTAAGTTACTTTCTGAACACGTTTATCAGTTTTCTCATCCAAAGGCGCTACATGTCATTTGTTATGTTGGAATGTACACTGCCAATTATACTTTACTAAGCGTTTCAGCCCAGGGACAGAAAGGATACGTCAAAAGGAATTCCAATTTATACCCCAACTGCTTAAACATTTTTAGAAAGGTAGCTTTTTGTGTAAGAACAGCGTGCGTCATCTGCTGTGTTCCCGCCAACCACTCCTGTCGATCACTAGCTGCCGCTGTACACTGTCAAACTTAGGCCAGTCCATGCCTTCATAATATTATCGGTCCATGTTGTTACTTGTCCACCGTTGGTCATTTTGCCTCACAACCTGAGTTCTAGTATTTCCGTCATAATGGGTCATAAAATATACACCCACCATTAGACATTCCTTGTCTGTACAATCTGACGATCCAATCCCCATTTATTATTTTGAAAACAGCAGCAGTTGTTGTGTCTGATTTTACTTTTTGCCCCATACGCTCCTCCCC
>NW_004797573.1:501452-503884 GCF_000002075.1 Aplysia californica | reverse complement strand
CATTCACACCTTACCTACCCCCCACCCCACCCCTTTTCACACCGTATCCACCCCCACCCTACCCCTTTCTCCTTCATTGATCTTAAACTCTAAAACGTGGGTGGTTGGCAGGTGCTGTTTTGTGGTTTGCTCCTTCTTTCCAATAAAAAAATCTATCGTCTCTAATCACCCCTACTTTTTTTCGTGTTTGTAATGTTACTCTCTTGTAACACCTCTAATTTTCGGGACTTATATGACCTTATTGTGTTGCAAGTGCCGTAAAACTAATACTAAAACTAAACTAAACTCTAAAACTGCCATCCCCCCCCCCCCTACCCCCACAGGTGTTCTACTGGAGCCACAAGCTGTACCTGCTGTTCTGGGCCCTGCTTATTGTGCACGCCGAGGACTTCTGGAAGTGGTTCATCGTGCCCGGGCTGGTTTTCCTCCTAGAGACCGTCTCTCGGCTCACCTGTGTCCGGCACATACACATGGGGCGGACCTACGTCGAGATGGTGTCACTGCTGCCTTCTGAGGTACGTCGTCGGTGCATGGGGGTCAGAAGAAAGAAGAAAACGAAAGCGAAAGGAAGGAACAAAAAAAAAAATCAAATTATGAAACGAAACGTAAATGAATGAGTGATTATTTGATTCATGAATGAATTAGCTACTGAATCTATAACAACTGAGCACTGTTGATCTGTGTCCAGCACATACACATGGGGCGAACCTACGTCGAGATGGTGCCACTGGGTACGTCAGTGCATGGGGTCAGAAGAAAACGAAAGCAAAAGGAAGGAACAAAAAAAATGAAGATCAGATGAAAGGAAATGTAATTGAATGAGTGAATATTTGATTCATGAATGAATCAACTATTGAATTAATGAACAACTTAGCCAGTCTTAAAACTTCAGACAGCTCCAAATTTACAAAGGAAATAGGATGATCATGAACGCACTTTTACCCACAGAGGCTCAAATCAAATCAAAGTGCGAAGTTTATGTATTTTCCCCTCGCATATCCATCCCGGTGTAGGACCCTTTGGGATTTCCAAGGAAAGAACAAGCGAATTGGCATCTTTTGCCTTTAATGAAGAGCGAAGATTAGCTATACCAAACAGTCATAAAACTACTCGTATGTTTTCAAGGAAACTCGACGTTGCATGTAAAAACTTTTCTGTTTATTCTGTGCCATGGAACAAACATCTTTGTCTGTGGTGCAGCGGTTAGGCGCTTCGCTGTGGTACGGAGCAGAACCGCGAATTCGATCCCCCAGTAGGGCAATGTGTTTTGGAGTATCTTAATGGTCTTTCTGCTGGAATACGGTATCCCTCTCAGCTTGCGTAGACCCAAACAGGTAGGGTAGGAAGCCCGCCCCTTAAATCATCTAAACTGTGTCGATTTTGGTGGTTGGTGGTTGCTTTGGTGTGGTTTGTTCTTCTTTTCTATCAGACATCCATTGTCCTTATCTCTCCCCCTCCTTTTATTTGGTCGCTTTTAAGCGCTAGGGTGCTATCCCGAAAAATGCTGTTTTGAGAAAATTGAAGGTACAGCTTTTGGACCCTTGTTCAGTTTCTTTAAAAGACAAGGAGAGTTTTATTTACAACCAAACAAATACATGTATGCACACCAATGAAACCAAACTTTTTCTCTATACGTAGGGCAATGCCCACTTTTGGTGTAGGTAAGATTTCTGGAAACCCCAAAAAATCTGAGTTAGCCCGCTTATCCTTTAAGCAACCATTTGTATGCTACTGTCTAGTTAAGTCTCTAATCTTCGACATTCATATAACCTATTTGTGTTGCAAGAGCCGCAAAACTCTTACTAAAACTAAAAATTGTGCCATTGATAGGGGGTGTCAAAACACCCATATTGGAAGAACGGGAATAAACACAGGGTCTGACCACTGACAACGAGAGGTGGGCAAAATCCGGATAATCTATAAGGACAGCCGGATAATTCTCAGTGAAACATTATCCAAATTCAGACTCTAAACTCTCTTTCCTGACCCGTTTGCCGAAGTGGGGGCACCCATTTGTTGAAGTGATGCTAATCCGTTTGTCGAAGTGGTTCTAACCCATTTGCCGAAGCGGTTCATAATAATTTTATTTGCCGAAGAGGTGCACTAATATATCCGGATTTGGCTAAAGCGACTCATGACCCAGTTTTACTGACAACACTGTCCTTGCCCCCCTCCAGGTGACGCAGATGGTCATTTCACGTCCACCAGGCTTCCACTTCCGGCCAGGGGATTACGTGTTCCTACAGGTTCCAGCAATTGCCAAGTACGAGTGGCATCCCTTCACCATCAGCAGCGCACCAGAGGACACAGGTTTGGAGCCCATTTACACGTACACATCAGCACAAACACTTACACACTTACACTCTCACACATTTACACACACGCACGAGCACGCAGGCATGCACACAAACACACACACACACACACACACA
>NW_004797573.1:497496-499337 GCF_000002075.1 Aplysia californica | reverse complement strand
TAATAATAATAATAATAATAATAATAATAATAATAATAATAATAATAGTAATAATAATAATAATAGATAGCATTTGTATAACGCAAATTCCCGCTCAACAGCAAGCTCTATGCGCTTCACAATCTGTACTATTACCCCAGCAGACCTGAGAGCATTCTGAAACAACCTCAACTTCCTGGGAAGCATACAGTGCAAGAGGCCATTTATAGGCACTAAAAAACTAACATACTGACAAGATCTTTCGCTGTCTACGGCCGGGTACCAATTCTCACCTGGGTGAAGAGACGAAAATTCGTGTAAAGTGCCTTTCCCAAGGACATAAAGTCGGGCTCGCGGCTCGAACCCCCCAACACGCAACCTCACGATTTCGAGAAAAACGAGTTTGAAAATTTGACGATAATAAAATCTCAACAACATGGTTTTTAAAAAAACAACAAAACAACAAACAACAAAAAAGAACGTTAATATCTCGATACCAAATTAAGTTACGGGTTATATATTTATAGAGGTAAAAGACCGGTTTAAAATCTCACTACCCATATCAATAACTCCATTTCGACCTAAAGTGATATAGTCATTTCTTGCGCTCAGCCATCGACGTATTTTGTGTGGGAGGCTATTAAGAGCTAACCAATGCCTGGCCAGGTAGGGTGTACTGTACATATATTCCTAAACTGGTCAAGGCAGAGACAAAAAGTCAAAATAGCCATGGAACCTGGAATCTAACCGTGGAGGGGAGGTGTGCTGATAGCTCAGTTGGTATCGTTGCGATACACGCTGCGAATGGCATTGATCCTACTTTGCGCAGGGTGTTCTTGACCTTTTGTTATTGGGGACGTTTTCCAGACTGGATTATCCTTCTCTTAGTCATATCGGAGACGGATGTTTAACTCGGAGATTCCTTCTCTTGCATTGCCCCAATGATGTTAAACTTGTTAAACATTTATCAATCATTGAGTTAGTGTATAAACAATAAAGAGGAAAAAAAGCACTCAGCGTGAAAGTGTTCGCAAGAGGAGAAAAAACTGTCTCACTGTTTGAAAAGAACCCAATTGTAGTGACCTTCTCATGCTTTTGAAGTACATGTATACACAAGAACGGTGTGATGAGGTGCATTTGGTTGTGTGTTTTGAGACGCTTGATATGTTTCGCTCCGGTAAATTTATAAGTATAACAGCCTCGAGGAAATCATTGCACAAGGGAGGAATAGCATAAGAAAAGTTCACTAAAAAGGTCTTTGATTTCGTCATAGGCCCACTGCGTACACAACGTTGATACATTTTGGACAAATTCCCCTTTATTTTGGAAACGTATGTTTGATGACAGGAATGATTATGTCTGTGATCTTGTGCTCCCTAACTAACGACCCTTTTGCTTAGACTAGATGGAAGTGATGCTAATGGTATGCTCTGTGAAACCCGGAGAATCGTCTCCATATAATTAATATAAATATCTGGTGTCTTCTCCCTCCCCCTCCACCACACACACCCACCGGCAGGTGTCGTGGACGAGGTACAGAAGAGCCACATCCGCCGACGAGCGTCCTCCATCGCCTGGTTCAGACAGAAGCCTCTCAAAGCTCGCAAGATTGACGCCACCATACGCCGCCGAGTCGTCACCAAGACCACCAGGGTTTTGGTGGGTAACTCCTCTGGCATTCTTCTTGTTCTTCTTCTTTTTGCTCTTATTCTTCTAATTCTTTGTTTTTGTTCTCTTGTTGGTGTTCTTATTTCTCTCTCTTTTTCTCTTTTTCTATCTATCTATCTATCTTTCTATCTACCCCCCTCTATCTGTCTCTTTCTTGTGTGTGCGTGCGTGCGTGCGTGTGTGTGTGTGTGTGT
>NW_004797573.1:493680-496136 GCF_000002075.1 Aplysia californica | reverse complement strand
TCTCTCTCTCTCTCTCTCTCTCTCTCTCTCTCTCTCTCTCTCTCTAACACCCACCCCCTTTTTTTCCTTCCATGTGGGTAGTTGGAAGAAACCGCTGGTAGGTCCTTCTTCTTTTATTTCTCTCTGTTGTTTCGGTCTGTTTACTTGTCCCCTGCACTAGGTTACCGTTATTGTGTCGATATGCTACTCTGTACTTAATCACTCACAAACCCTCCTCCGAACTACAGTCTATAGTGAACCAGTACAAGGCAAGTCGCGTTCGGTGCCCCAAGTGTGAGTACAACTGGTGTCATCGCACCCCGGACTCCTTCATGGCACTCAAGAGGGTGAGTTTGTAGCTTAAGGTGCAAAAAAAAATATTTTAAAAATAAATAAATAAATACATAAATTACACTTTTATTTGTCCCGAAAAGGCACTTTGGTTTACAATGGCAAACATACATGTACACATATAAATACATAATTATTAATACGTACATTCATAAATACATGCATAAATACATACATAAATACGTACATAAATGCATACATAAATACACAATATTACAAAAAGTACTGGAGATTAGAGGTGTTGCAACATAGTAACAAACGCACAAAAAAACAACAGAAAGAGGAACGATAAAGACGATAGGTGTTTGATAGGAAAAAAAGGAGCAAACCACATCAGAGCCCCCATTAATCGCCCTCAAAAGGGTGAGTACACAATTCACTCCCCAAAAACATGGGACAACTCATAGGTGCTCATTGACCACCCTCAGGGCTGCCGTTTATTGGACTGAAGATTTTAGATTTAGATGAAGTTTTTTGCCTTTACCACGACAGCCAAGCAGATCAGTATCGTGATCGCCTCGCCAATAAACAGTTTTTTAAAACTCTGATCTGACATTGTGACGAGCCTTCAAAACACACTGGCTGATGCTCTGCTGCCTAGCTCTGTAGGCTGTAGGATAAAAAATCGAAAGCGCCGAAGTGAATTACTTTGGTTGTGTTGGTTGTCTGTCTGTGTGTTGGGGGATTTGGGGGTGGGGGGATAAGGCGGTACAATGTGAGCAAAAACTGATGGCAAATCATCTCCTTTTTCACAGATCGTCTTGAATGGAAATGTCATAATAATTTAAAGCCATAAATTTTCACAGGCTACTTAAAGTTGTTACATGGTGCCAATTTTTCTTTCGTCATAACCACAGACCAAAGCAAAAGTCATGCGTTTTGATGGATATTCAACTTTTTTTCTTATTTATTTTCCCTTCCGACTCACCGACGCATGTGCAGTTAAAGTTAGGTTCTTCGCCGTTGCATACAGAAGCCCTCCTGGAAACGAGATTTTATCGAGTTATTAATTAGTGGAGTCGGGCAGCGGAAAATTGAGCAGGTTTTAATCCTTTTGTAAAAAAAATTCAAAGGAGTTTTCGAAAACATGTTGGAAATTGTGCAGGTATTTTCGGTATCGAGTATTTCTTAGGTTTCGCAGGTATTCAACGCGGTACCGACTTGAAATTATAGATCTATAAGTATTATATTTATACGGTAAACCTCCTCAGTCAGCTAATTATCAAGACTGTTATTTCATTTCATTATATATATTTTTTCCCGTCTGTTTTCCATCATGAAAATCTCCATTTTAAGTTTTTTTTTAGAGTGACTAAATTGCATCAGGCATACACATTTATACCAGGCCACTATTATATTTACTTATTTTCTGGTTCTTTTGAGACAAATTCACCGGACTATTTTTAGTTAATCAATGTACTCCCTCCAACACCCAACCTGATAGAGAGGTCTTGAACTGGTTTTAGCAGTGAACACTCAGTCAGCTAAACATGTTTGAGGCCGGGATTCTGATTCGACAACAGATCACATTATGGATACTACACTAAAAAAAAATCCCGCACAATTTACCGTACATAGGAAGTGCGGCTTATGTAATAAGCCGTTGTATAACAGCGTAAAACCTGCGCAATCTTCCGTTATCAATGGAGTCCGTTTAAACCCAGATCTGTGTGGCCGCCGGATTTTCGTTGATTTGACTGGGTTTTCGGTTGAGAGAGGCTGTTCAAATAGAAGAAAGGAGAAGAGAATCGGGAATTTCATTTTCTTTCAGTTTACTGCTGTTTTCGGATTAATAATGGTGTTCGGTTTATGCGGACGCCACTGTATCTCAATCTATTCCCAGCCCACACTAGCGAGCCGCCTTCTGATTGACATAGGCGGCATCCGTCGTAATGGTCACATGGTAGCTTAAAACGTTTACAATCTCTGTCCTCAGGTTGACTTCATTTGGATCAACAGAGACCAACGTAACTTTGAATGGTTTGTCTCCCTTCTCTCTCGGCTGGAGCGTGAGCAACAGGTTGATGGTGGGATAGGTACGTATTATTCTTCTAAACCCTCTCTTTCTTTCTCTTTCTGTCTCTTCCTCTCTCTTTCTGTCTCTTCCCCTCTCTCTCTCTCTCTCT
>NW_004797573.1:491289-493364 GCF_000002075.1 Aplysia californica | reverse complement strand
ACACACACACGCGCGCGCGCACGCACACCCACACTCACACCCACAAGAGCAATTAAGTTTTGTGCTCGTCTGTTCTTCATTTTATGAGGAAGTCAAAGTAAACCAGAACTCCTGGTAACCTTACTTTTACTTTTATCCACCGCTTATACCCTTTTGGATGTCGTGGGAAGAAAGAGACGTCTTTCTCTGCCACCAGACCGAGAGCTTGGGTCAGGGGGATGCCGTGAGTTGTGTGATTCCCTGACTCCATCTATCCAGGTCTTTCTCGGTCGCCATCTAGCCTTGCTGCCATCGAATTTTTTTTAATGTAGGCACGTTGTGCTGGATGGTGTGTTGGTAATCGTAGGAGATGTCCGAACCATTTGATTTTTTGGTGTTGGATGTGTTGCTTGACATCATTTGTGCCCACCATTTCTCTGATTACTGAGTTTCTAATTTTGTCTCGCCTGGTCTTTTTACTGCTTTTTTAAAGACAGCGCATTCCACATTTTGCAATTTTTTACTCTAATGTCTTGTTCGTTGTCCACGTTTGGCATTGATAGGTGAATGTTGGGATGAATATGGTGTTGATTTTTTTGAGTTTTGTTGTCACGGGGATGTTATAATGTTTCAGTAGTGGAGTAAGCTGGTAACTAACATTATTGGCCTTTTGTGGTTTTTCAACGTAACAATTCTGCTCCAGGCGGCATTCTGCACATGCAGATGTACATGACCTCAGCGCCCCCCAAGACCGACATGAAAGGCCTGGGTTTGCAACTGGCGCTTGACCTGGTGCATGAGAGCGAGAACACGGACCTCATCACGGGCCTACAGACTCGGACACAGGCGGGCAGGCCGGACTTCCCCGCGGTGAGACGCTCGAAGGCAGCGCTTCTTTTTTCTTTTCTTTCGATTTGTTTTTGTCTCAGTATTTTTTTCTCTGTGTCTCTCTCTCTCTTCTCTCTCTCTCTCTCTCTCTCTTTCTCATCTTTCTCTCTCTTTCTCATCTTTCTCTCTCTTTCTCTTTCTCTCTTTTCCTCTGTCTCTCTCTTTCTTTTTCTCTATTCCGCACTGTCTTTTTGTCAATCTCTTTCCGTCTCAGTCAGTTTTCCTGCTATTTGTCTATTAATCTATCTATCTACTATCTATCTATCTATCTATCCATCTGTCTATCTATCTATCTATCTATCTATCTATCTATGTATTTATCTATCTATCCTATCCCTTTATATTTTTATTTATATTGTTATGAATGTTAACTTGGAAGTGTCTACATCATGCAAACAGTGATGAATCATAATATTTCCTTATCTGAGAACGCCGAAAGTGTTGCACGTTTATGAATATTTTGTCTCCTGCCGTCATTGTTGTAAACTAACTCCTTGCGATCACTTTGGGCCCTTGCAAATAAAACTCGCCGGCTTACAAACAGATAGAGAGTGGCTCTAATAAAACAACGACGCAACAGAGCATACTACACATGCCAACTGAACTTCCACTTGGAAAACAATCAAGAAGCGATTCAAAGACAACAGAAAAGTTGACATTGAGAGACTACTACACTCGATGCTTTGTTTTATTTATGTTTCTTTATAGCTCATTTTGCTGTCGTTGTTGTTGTTGTTGTTGTTGTTGTTATTGTTGTTGTTGTTGTTGTTGTTGTTTTTGTTGCTCCTGCTGTTGCTCCTGCTGTTGCTCCTTCTATTGTTGTTGTTGTTATTGTTGTTCTTGTTGCTGTTGTTGTTGTTGTTGTTGTTGTTGTTGTTGTTGTTGTTGTTGTTGTTGTTGTTGTTGTTGTTCGTATAAATAACTAGAAACACATCAACACAAACAGGAGCACCTACGCGTGGCTCTCTCCAACAAAAAGAACGTTCAGTTTTACCGTCTCTGCCCCAACCACAATAATCTGCTACGAATATCAATCGGAAAAGATCGTAGAATTGATTGGTTATTTAAAAGAAAATACTACACAAAAAATATACGTCGGTCTGTAAATAGATTTTTGATGACTTGCGACCTTGGGCTGTTGCCTTTGTTTATTTGGGGTTTTTTTCGGTGTGTGTTGTGTTGTTGTTGTTTTTGTTTGGTTGTTTGTT
>NW_004797573.1:488514-491189 GCF_000002075.1 Aplysia californica | reverse complement strand
CCACTCTCTCCCCACCTGTCTTCCCCTTACCACTCATTTTTCTCTATTTCTGTCTGTCTGTCCGTCTATCTGTCTGTCTGTCTGTCTGTCTGTCTCTCTCTCTCTCTCTCTCTCCCTCTCTCTCTCTCTCTCTCCCCCTGATCTAGCTCGCTCTCACACTCGCAGTGTCCTTCCTCGTCAGTCATTCTTTAGGGAAATTGTTTTCAATCCACCCCCCCCCTCCCTTTAAAAAAAAAAAGAAATTCATTCATTCATCCGTTACTCTACGTTACCTGAGGTAAGATAGATTTCACTTAATATAGCTACGGAAACTTCACTTCAAGAAATTACTCCGAAACTTAATCTCTTATATTTCAGATCTTCAAAAAAATCCAGGACAACGCTAAAGGGAAGGTGACTGTGTTCTTCTGCGGCTCACCGCTTCTGGGGAACACTCTCAAACACGAGAGCCATCGGTTCGGCTTCGATTTCCGACACGAGTACTTCTGACGTAAAAGTACTTCTAGCGAAATAATACTTCTCATGTTGTACTTCTCCTGTGGTACTTCTGATGTAGTACTTTTGATGTATTGTTAATCACCAATGAACAGTGAGCACAACATTCAGAACTGTTTCTTGGCCACATGTATACCCTGTTCAGCCCTTTGGGACCACTCTCATAAGCAGGCAGAAACACTCATGCTATAATAATAAAAGCTAACAATTGGACTGGTTGTGTCTACTTCAAAAAAGGTGTGGGGAGTTAACTCCTTACAATCTCATGGTTGCTGTGGGTGGGTGTTTTTTTTTTCTTTCCTCGACTTTTAACCGCGCTATAATCAGGTCATGCCTGATTATGACACCAGCTTCTGGCTGTGAAAGGCTAGACAAAGGCAGCCGTTGATAATTGTTATGTATTATAACACATTAATTGTAGTATTGTCATCTCCTTGTTTGTGCGTTCACATCTTAAAAATAACATTTAGTGTTTAAAAAAGCTTGAGACCATTATTCCTGCAGCACGTTAAAAAGTTATGATTACATTTTACCGAAAGTGGGAATAAATAATGTATTTAATTAGATATTTTCCCGATTTTTTTGGCGGTTGAATATACAATAAGAATTCAGGATGTGTTTCCATTAACAACTCAGAAATGCAGCTTCGGGTATAAAGCTTTGTCTATTGTGTTCCTCATATGGGAAATCTATTCGTGTGTGACCCCATCTCTATATGGTTCCTTGTCTCGCTTTGACTATAGGCCTACCCTGTCAAACAAGTTAGCTTTCACCCCAGCTTCTGACGAGGTGCTTCTGGCGTAATTCTACTGACGACGAAGTATTTCTGACGTAGAAGTACATCTGACATAGATCTAGTAGTACTTCTACGTTTGTCAAGTTCTCTTTTTGCAGCCAATTTGATATCGCTACAATCATATGCTTACCGTGTTTGGGTATAAATTATAAAAGGGGGGAAAGAAGTTCCTTTTTAATATTATATGAAAGAAGTGATACTCTTCCCCTTCGATTGAGGAAAAGCATATTGGGTAAGAAGTTAATGAAAAGGTGCATAAAACAATGCATGGAGAGAACAGACTCTCTCAACCTGTCCCCGTTGTTTTATGCAAGAAAAATTCTGAAATTATGCAAACTGAACCCCAAAAATGTGAAATTGTGCGATTCTGTTAATTTTAACAAAGAATGAAAAAGGAAAATAATCAGAAATTATGCAAAAAATGATCAAATTTTGCTAAATTATGCGGGGTGCATAAAACCACGGAGACAGCACAAAGCACTAATGTTCTCATTTTGGTGTCACGATCACCAGAGGACCATCCCATTTCCTTCAGCACTAATTTTGTTTTACTGTTGTTATTATTATAATATTATTATTACAACAATGTGTTATTTCACCGAATGTATTGTTATATTAAAGCTGATTAACAATGATTCATCCAAAAACAAACGTATGTATTTAACTCTGTAACCATCAGCCGTAAAATAATGAAACATGTATTGGTCAAATGAAAGAGAATGTGTTTATTATGAACACAGAATCGCATCACTGTTGCTTGCCAACTGACTATAAAGAAAAATGCTGACCTAACAGAAGGAAAAATTCTGTGTCCTGCAGTTTTCAAGAAGCCAGACCGTCTTGAGAGAGGAACAAATATTCCGCAGACAATGATATAATTATTATTCAGTCACCAAATACCCAAAGCATTCTTAGGTGGAACAGGCAGTTTGACAACACCTGGTCAACCCGCACAGGCGACCCCAAACATTCTAAAAACGCCTACAGAATCAACTGATTTTTAAAGCATTCAACGGCCTTGACCAGTTGTGCCAGCCAAAAACGTAACCGTCAGCCAATTGTTTGATGTCTTCTTAGGCAGAAGTAAAAGCTTTCGTACAAGTTTCAAATACCCCAGGGACTGACTCCGAGGGATCAGTAAGCACAACTGAACTTTGTCCTCTTCTACTGGAGACAGTCGGCAGAGTGACGACATTGAATGTCGTGCTCAATGACTAAGCATGGTGGCACGGAGGTGGAATGGACAACTCGCATAGCCTTCATATTTGGGGGAGGAAAAAATCCACTTTTTAGCATTGTAGTGAAATCAGGAACTCGTCAAAACAATGCCGTCGAAGGAACGTACATTTTCCCGCCTGTTGGGCTACTAATTATTTTTTAGGGG
>NW_004797573.1:487659-488414 GCF_000002075.1 Aplysia californica | reverse complement strand
TATACTGTGGTCTATTTGGCTGTTTTTGGTTGTGGCAGGGGGTTAGGCCTAGCCTATTGTATTGTTTGGCTGAAAGTGTGAGAGTGAGTAAAGTGTGAGTCTCTGTTCAGTTGTATTGTTTGCAAGTTTATAAAAGCAGTCTGAGTTACTACTGGAGAGACTTTTAGAGGGGAGAGCTGAAGCAAGGCAGAGGAGGCCTGCTAGGAGTATAGGTGGAGAAAAGGCTAGTTGGAGCCTCGATTTGTTTGTGTGTAACGTGTGAGATTCCAACGCATCGGGGCCCCAAAGCTGAGGAAAGGATCACAACATAGAGAGAAACAGGTTTGGCTAACTCGAGCTATAGGCGCAGGCAGACACAAGGTTAGTAGTGTTGAACATTGTTTTATGTTCCAAGTAACAACAGGTTTTTACTGAAACACATTAAGGGCACACAATGGTAAATTTACAGTTCTCAATGACTCTCAAGCTTAGGAAGTCACCAAACTTTGGCAGGCGACCTCGCCTCCTTTAGTCGCAAAGATCTCGATTTCTGTTGAAGATAGATGGGTACTTTTTCACCAAAAGCAAGACAGATAAACAGGCTTATACCAGTAGCTCCACGTGACCAAAAATTAACCAGCGTCTAATTTCATCACGTCCCGACACACATAGTAATAATCGATCCTGATCTTTACCAAAGATAGTAAATAACAAGATGGGCCACTCAGCCAAAAAAGTGTCCGCAGGAAGTATGCTCTTTGCTTCAGATGGCGCTG
>NW_004797573.1:483923-487376 GCF_000002075.1 Aplysia californica | reverse complement strand
ATAACTCTGTTCGCAAAAGGTGCGCTTTTGTGAAGAGGGCGCCACCGAATTTTGAGGACACTTTTTTAATTGGCTCAAAGAGAGAAGTGGCCCATCTTGTTATGTAGGCTACTATCTTTGTCTTTACTTACCAAGAGTCAAAAGTCTTTGTGTCATTCCTGCGGGCCTTTGGTTTTTCTGGAGATCACAGTGTCTGGTCAGACTTACCTAGACATGCTAAAGAACTGACTATTTCCTCAATTCGAAAGGGACTCAAACAACAAAGCATACATCAAAGTGATTGCTTAAAACTGATTTGTGTAAATCTTAGATGGAGTGTACTTGCAGGCGCTGATGTGTCTTGTTTTCACTGCTGTTATATTATTATATGTGCCTTGTCCTGTGTGTGCCTTTGTGAACTAATTCATGTGTGGCTGAGAAACATTTTCCCCTTGTGGTTGAACTTTTCTTGCTTATATGAAATGGTTGGGGGGTTCTTTTCTTGTGTGTGAGAGGTTTTTACTCTCCTCGGTAATCATGTCATCAAGATAAAGTGCAAAGGGCGTATACTTGTATGGGATAGAGCGCTATATAAATTGTCGTTACCATTATTGTTATCATTATCATAATCATCATCATTATTATTATCATCATTATCATGCGTGTGTACGTATGCATGTATAGTATGTGTGTATGTGTATGTGTATGTGTGCGTGCGTGCGTGCGTGCGTGCGTGCGTGCGTGCGTGCGTGCGCGCGCGCGCGCGTGTGTGTGCGCGCGCGTGTGTGTGGTGTGTGCGTGAAGTTGCGGTGGACTGGGAGGGGTATGCTAACTCCTTTCATACATTTACTGACCGATATTGATGAGGTGAAAAAGCATATTGTCATTGCAATTTAGTCAGCGAAACGAGCTACACTTGAGACAGTGGGAGTAGAATTCAACAACAGATCTGACTTTGTATGGGAGACAAAAGTATTCACCAAGTTAATGAGAGAAAACGTTTGTGCACATACATGGTTATGAAATCATACAAAATATTTTTTATGAAAGGTTGGATGTCCTTTTATGTCATTTACATGAATTATCATTATTGTTGTAGAGCTTTTGGTGGGGACAGGTGTATCCAGTTCATACTGTATTATTTTTTAATCACCCACAAGAAACATCACTCGTTACTCATGCTATTCTGCGTCTCTGACCCAACCGATTTCATGATTGTTTTTTGTTTTTAAATGTTTCGGTGGGTCGGCGCCAAAGTCCAGAGATATTTAGAACTTCCAGGGAATAGCACAGAAAAGTGGCTTTCTTTCGATAAAAATTTTGGTTATTTTTTACGCTTTTTTTTGGGCCGGTGCTAGCCGCCCGATCTGGGGTGGCTAGGCTAGTGTTTTGCTACTCGAAGAAATTCGGTCGATTAGCCTGACGCTACTGGCCCGTGGTGATTTCTGCGATCTCATGTTCGGTAGCCATTTCGACGTTTTGAACAAATACGAATAATACGATTAAGCCATACTTTACTCCTTAATTCTCCTGTTTTCATGTAAGTACTCCGTGTCGAATTTGTTGGGTCTTTTTTTCTCCCGGGAATAATGCATGAAAGATATGTGCACTCATTTCCTTTCCTTTTAGAATTTGATAATTTAATAATTTACTGATATTATGTTAAGTTGAAATTCTACACCACCAGGGTTCTCAGTTCTTTTTCCAAGTTCAACATTATGTTTTCACTATCTCCCCATTGGGACCATCTCTCCATTTCGTTTTGAAGGAACAAACATTCTAATATTCACGATGTTGTCAGTTTGAGAGCCAGGCAGACAGCACTTCACATCCCGCTCGTGGGTTGCAGCACACACATTAACCCTTTCACTGCCAGACCTAATCCTTCTAACAAGAAAGACAGCGTCTTGCTTGGCCCGAAGAGGTTAAGAGTTTAAGACGCCTGAGACGATTCTAACACTTCTAACAGAAAGTGTCACCTGTAGTTTAGTTCACTATGTTTGTAGTTTGGTTCGATACTGTGAGACACATATCGACTCGATGAAGACTTATGAAGTATAATTTAGTGCTGAAAATAATCAAGACAGAAAAAAACACGAATTAGTAAAAAGGGAAAGAAAAATCGAACACACTCGTGGCTTCCTCGAACCACCCGCACATCTGGCTTTCGATTGATGCCGGTTAAACACGTAATCTCAGTGCTCAAGGAGAAGGCAAAGATTTCAAACATGTCGGTTTATCAAAAATTACTCTGAGCTGTTTATTTTAAAGCGTTTTTATGCAATAAAGGTTATAATTTCTAATTCAATAACCAATTGTTTGTTTTCGTTGTTTTATAAACCTCTTCCTATCAGCGAGATTCCCTGGCAGGGTGGCCTATATCAGCTCACAAACCAGGGCCGTGGGTGGTAGGCGGGTGCTCTGGTGTGGTTTGCTTCTTTTTTCCTATCAAACATCTATCGTCCTTTTCTCCCCTCCTTTTTTATTTTGTTACTCTCTTGTAAACCTCTAATCTTCTGGCGCTCATATGACCTTATGCAGTTGCGAGGGCCGTAAAACCTCTACTAAAACAAAACAAACCAGGGCCCTTGAAACACGTACATTGTATTTGTCTAGAACTCACACTTTTCCTCGCAGTGTCTTGATCCAGTTGATGACACTACGTGGGTAGCTGATGGGTATAGTTTATCCCTTTTCCATATCAAACGACTATCGTCCTTCTCTTTCCTGCTTAATTAATTCTTTCTCGAGTTTGTTACTCTTTTGTAGCACCTCTCATCTTCGGCACTTATAACCCAAAACTTATTGTGTTGCAAGTGCCGTAAAACGCTTACAGAAACAAAGATAACATAGGACCTCCTGATTTCCAGTTTTAAGTATTAGTAAGAGTTTTACAGCACTTGCAACACATTGTCATACGAGGATTAGAGGTGTTACAAGAGAGTAACAAACACAAAGAAGGAGAGATCAGGACAATAGATGTTTGATAGGACAGAAGGAGCAAATCACACCGGAGCACCCGCCAACCACCCACATTGTCAGTTTTACACCTTTTTCCACATGGTTGAAATAATTCAGAAGACAGGCTGCTTCGACCCTGCCTGTTACGTTCAACCCAGGCTGAGAGACAGACACTTGAAAAGAATAATAAATAGATTTCACCCTGCGGGAATGGAAACAACGTATCTGCATTGCAGTTGTAGTTGCATGAAAGGTTGAAGAGCCTGCCTCACCATTACATCAGAGACGCTGGTTTGTCTTTTTTTTTTTTTATAGTAGAGGGTTTTACGGCGCTCGCAACTGCATAAGGTCAAATGAGCGCCAAGGGGTGGGTGTCAACAGAGAAGTCTTTACAGGGAATCAGACTTAGACTGCTCACCTCTCTATCTTCAACAGCACAAGGTCTGCTTCGACTATTAAGGCACCCCGGAAATAGCAGGTCACAAGAGAGTGACAAACATACAAAAGAAGTAG
>NW_004797573.1:476518-482757 GCF_000002075.1 Aplysia californica | reverse complement strand
TGACCCTGTCTGTCCATCTGATCCTCAGTAACTTTCTTAGACACCTGTTCAAGAAAACCTGGATCCTCTTTATACAAGTCTGCGAATGAACACATATAGTTAGACAAAAACATAATTGATCTTTCAATCATTTGTTGGGGCAACATTTATTAGTCTAAGTTATCCGAACAAAATGAGCATGAAACATTTTTCAAAAATAAAATAGAATGAAAGGAAAAGCTCAATAACGACAAACACAAAATGTCAGTGGTTTATGAGCAAACAAAATAATAAATGGGATGAGGAACAGAAATGACAATGGCTGGATATCAAAAACGCATGGGATGATTGTGTAATGTTTTATGCAAACTGTCTTCCAACAGCACTTTTCAATACTCCACAGTCAATTTACGCCAAAAAACGTATATCCTTTTTGTATTCCACAATCAATTTACGCAAAAAGTGTAAGTTCAGATAACTTTAAAAAACGGCCCAGAGTTCTTAGGAACCTAACTACAAGGCAGAATGGCCAGTTTTGAAAATCAAGACAGATCAAATGTGGAGAGGCAGAGAAGAGGTTGTATCAAACTTATATAAAATAAATATAGGAATCCAAACTTGGAACAGTCCACTTGACACAGAGATCTATAGTACACTTGGGACATTTGGACAGCCAGTAGTGCCTTACAGCTGACTAGATTATCGTGATAGAAGAACCGAGACGAGACTGAAGCCTTGACCAACCACTGATGACTCCACTACGCTGGCTGGCTGGCTAGCACCTTTTGTCATTTCACAAGACAGAAAAGAGAGAGAGTAAAAAACAACTCAAAGTTTTAAGTTCACACATTAAACCCTGGCAATTATCACGAAAGGACGACTTTCATCAGAGAGGGAAACATTCAGGGGCATATTCACCAAAAGCAAACAAATCAAGGGAAAGTATTAATGTTATCATCCTTATATTACTACTGCCAGGAATATCATTGTTATAGATAATATCAATAAATGTATTATTATACAGTTTTCTCAATGCCCAATGCGTTGTTACTATTATTATTATTAGTCATCACTATCATACTACTATTAATATTAAGATTAAAACTATTATTATCACTCTCACCATTACCCTGCTATCAATATTATATTGTTACTATAAATACTACTACTTCTTCTACTATCATTATTATCACTAGTATCATTATCTTTATATTACAATTATACTACTATTGTTAACGATCTTCAAAATGATATTAAGTAAATTATTAATATTACGCTGGAAACTTATGATGCCATAAGCTGGGTAAATTTTGCAAGAAAATTATTGTTGTCATTATTATGTACTATGTCTGGCTACATGTGTAAATAATCACCTTTTCTTTTTTCATTGATATTACACTTATTATTATTATCATATTATAATAATTATTATTATTGATACTGGTATTATTAGAGTATTATTATTATCATTGTTACAACAATTAAGTATTATAATTATTATATATATTTATATCCATTATCATTTTTGGTTATTTTTGAATGCTTAATATCATTATCACCATGATCATTTTACTTTTACTACATCTATTATTATTTATATTATTATTATTATTATTATTATTATTATTATTATTATTATTACTATTAACTATTAATACTTATCATCATCACTTGGGGTGGGAAGTTAACATGATAAAATGATGAAGAACAGGCAAAGGAAGAGAATTAGTTTATTATATTATCCACAACTTTTGTCTACATTTTCAAAAAGAATTTTTCAATGAGGCGTGAGTTGCTTGGACATACATACTGGGGACGCACTGATAGAGCTCATCACTCCATCATTTTGTAAGTGTAGATAAGCTTCACTACTGCCACACTGTTAGACTTCCATTCTGTTTACTTTAAAATATATTTTCACGTCCCAATCAGCTCCAAAAAAAAGCTATAGATCTTTTTCAATGTCAAGGTGGAACCATGCGAATAAAGGTAAAGAGTTGCACTGGCTCTGGACACAGCAAGAAGATCTAGATCTCTTTTAGACACAAAGCTTACAACAAATCTTAGCGAACCATCAGAAGGGTACACTGTGTCTTGGAATATTCTAAAAAATTAGATGAGGTTCAAAAACAATTTTTAAAAAGCTTCACAAAGTTTTAGCCCTCCACAAGACAAGAAAATTAGTACGCTAAAAAGAGAAAAGAAAATAGAGTGCCAAACACAAACAGGAAAGAAGTAGGTCCTCTTCAATCAAGAGCTGAAGAACATCAATCTGACAACAACTGTTACAACTAAAAGATTGCACTACAAGTTTTCATACTCCATCCAGTCTGCTGTTCTTTTACTTACTGACTTAAATCACCAAATTCATGAAAACCATATCTCCGCAAAGAAATGGGGGGAAAAAACCCCTACAAATTACTTGCTCCACCAAAAGAATAGACGGTACGGCAAGACAATTCTTAATTTGGCACAGGGACACTCGACTGACTCGACATTAAAATTAAATCAATAATCCAGGAAAATACAGTGATCATTTCATTTGTATGACAATAATATATTTCATCCATGACGGACTCCACAACATACCAGATCTCCATTCAAAACTTCATTCAAACTTCATCATAGGTGGAATTATACAAGACACTAATCAAATTATGGATAGTAATAATAATGGCTAAATAAAACTGATAATCATCGACATAAATTTAAAAAATACATGTATTGCTAGTTAAATACTCACAGAATGTGTGAAAGGAAACTGATATTGACAGCCCATCATAATGCAATAACATTATCAATGGTGACTGATAATACATGAAATACATAAAAATTATCACGTACATACGAGAACTGGCTTTATTTCTCCCATAGCTGTGGGCAGCAATGGAGGCTGAGGTCAGGGAACGACGGGACTGGACCCTCACACTCCAGACTGACTTGGGGGAGAGAACCCTCTGGACACAAGGAGTCAGTATTCACAACAGAAGAGACTGAACAAGATGCTTTGGATACCTGAACCCTAAACGTCAAATGCATAACAAAATGCTCCATGCAGTTTTTTTTCTTCTTTTTTTTAAAGAACAATACTGGTAGGATATCTGACAAAGGAGTTCTGACAAGGACACATGATCCAGCTATTCCCACAAAACAATTCTGACATGTACCTCTCTGACAGGACAATACTGACACAGACGTGAGTGAAAACACCACAAACCCAGACATTCAACCAAACAATTCTTTCATAGACATTTGACATGATTCAATGTAACACTGGCACTCAACTCCCCTGCCTCAGAGATTCAACTCTCTTTGCATGAGATATGGCAGGACACGTGCGACCTGTACTGGGGAAGTCAACAAACCCACAGCATGGGACAGTCTCAATTGACCTGCCGAAACACCCAAAATACTACAACAGGATCTAAGTTATTAAACAATTTTACTTCTTCTTCTGAAACCTAACTGAATTTTAAATAAAAGTACTGGTATTCATAAATAAGAACAGTTCCCATTCTGCACCAGAAGACAGCAGAACCATGAGAGAATATAACATTCCAGTCAGTCCACAAAAAAACCCTCCAGAAATAGTTCCATTTTTATATCGCCATGATTGAAATACCAATAGCAATACACATGAGAATAGTTCCTGTCCTGTAATGAAAATAACTTACCATATTTTCTCTTTATTATTTTCAAGAAGCAGTAGGACAAACCTAACAAGAAATTATTTCAACCACAGGTCAAAGAGTTCTAGATAAGTAAATAGAACCACATCCACACAATTTTGGCCGTTTAGTGCAGGGAAAAAAATAGAAACAACAGAGGGAAAGTTAAGAAATAGGACCTATCAGTGATGCCATGTTAGAAGTTAAGAAGAAGATTCTACTGCGCAGCACAATTACATTGTAGTTGCACTACACAACTCTAAAAAGTAATATCAAATTTGAAAACAGGGCAATACATGCACATATCTATGACATCAGAGTTCATGAATCGGATAAATAGAGGATATCAAAAAGCTCGGCATAACTCTCAAAGCAGAAGACACACAGTGGTCTGCAAAGTATTGGATCTATCATTTTAGATTGATATAAACAAACACAAGGGGCAAGAAATTGTGAGACAAAGGGGTAGAAGTAAGCCAGGCAAAGGGTGAGGGGGTGGGGGGATGTCAGTGTAAACGGTGGGTTCACAAAGGCACACACGGGACAAGCCAGGCCACTGCTGTTGGACGAGACTGCTGACTCAACTGACTGTAATGGACAACCACAGGATGGGAATGACAGGAGAAACACACAGACTCACTTATCTTGCTTCTTCTCCTTTCTTTAGATTGCATAGGGGAGAAAAAGGGGGGGGGGGGGGTGTAACTAGCAAACAACTCTAACAAGCAGTCACTGTCTCAGCAATTAAAAACAATTTGTTCACATTCAAAAATAACTTTCAGTGGAAAAAAAAAAATCAAGTCTTCTCAGCAGCTATCAGTGCCCAAAGTACACCAACTAGACTCATCGACTCCCAACCATGATCAGTCCTTTTATACTGTGGTAGGTGGCTGCAGTCTATCAGTGAGCTATCTTCAGTGGGGAAGACAATAACACTAAGGCTTAGTAGACAGCAGCGTTGTCCCACAGCAGGCCCAGCCACTCACAACTCCTTGACAGGGTCACAGAAGGAAGGCTTAGAGCCAGGAGGACAGATGGGTCAACACAACAGTTTGAGCAGCACTCACCTGGAACACATGGGAGGACATTCATGAGACAGTGACACATGGGAGGACATTCATGAGACAGTGACACACGACTCAGGGGACAATGGGAGGTGGGTGGGGGTAATTTATCAGGTGGGACTGACACTAGCAGGAAAGAGATGTTTAGAGTGACACTTTAGTGTAAATACATAGAGAATAGTCAGAGGGAGGAGGGGGATGGGGAATGAAAGACATGACTTGGGGGAAGGGGGTGGGAAGGGGGGGTGGGGGAGACAGACGAACTGAATAAAAGCAGGGTCCATGAGAAAGTAGCTCATAAGTCAGGTGAACTTTGTGAGCCTCAGCAAACACATACTGCACTCAGCAATGTTAAACACGCATCACTTGACATAACTGTTAAGGAGGAAGAGAATAACGAAACAGAAGATGTATATAATATATTCATAAACAGACAGTCCCACAAAACTGGGGATTAGCAAGATAATACATGAAAAAAACGTCCCGAGGAATACTTTGGGTGTACAATGAACAACATAATTGTAAGTTATCGGAGTAAAGAAATTAAAATCTAATACTTCAGTTCGTGTACATATAATATAATAAACTAAGGTGATCATTATGAAAAGGAAAATAACATATTTAGACTACAATCATTTCAAGGTCTCTTCACTAACAATTTTAGTTAACATGAACATAAAGCCAATATTTGAATCCTTCCCCTCATCCCTCCAGAAAAAAAAAATATTTAAAAATTGAAATGACAAAATTGCAAAATAAAATCAAGCTATTGAATACTTTTGCTCCTCTGAGGACAAAAATTAAAGCATTGTTGTATTTTTTCACAAAACCACAAAGATATCCATTAAGTTTGCACTCAACATAATGTCTATATATTTATGTCACTCAGGCAGTCCAAGAGATTTGTTACAGTTATGGCGATGCTCAGTTTCCAAAAAATACTTTAAACTACAATCCAGGGGAAAAAAACTTGTTTGAATTTCAATTCTCCGCACAACAGGTTTTTCTGAACTTTGCCTCCTATTCTATACAACGAAAACCGTATCCGACTATCTGAATAACTTTGCACATACAGCATTAAATTATCTGTACATAGTGCTCAGTTATATTTGGTGCATTCAGGCAAGAAAACAGGAGAAAACTAGGTTTGTCTGCTTGTTTGGGAGATAAAAATAAACAACGGCTGAACAAATGTTTTTACTTAAGACTCGAAAACTGCAATAACATCACAACAGAAAGAAACAAAGAGTCATAGGACAGAGGTAGGATCCGCTGCATGACCTCACCAAAGTACCAGGGCAAAAACAATAAAAGCTTGATCAACTTAAAAGACAATACTTGGGTGGAAGGTGGGGGATGACTTTGTGATGTTAGCTTTAAAATGACTCTCGTGTCAAATGAACCAATAAATAGAAACAATCCCAGAGAACAAAATATGATCTACAGATACACAAAAGTGGGACAGAACAAAACTCTGGGCAGAGGATACTCCTCTTACCATGCCAGACCACATCCCTGTGGGTGGGTG